>NW_017306406.1:740037-746071 GCF_000935625.1 Nanorana parkeri | reverse complement strand
CTTCGGGTCGGCCGAACATGCTGAGCATGTTCGGCCGACCCCAAGCCACCCGATGTAGGGCTGAAATCAGCCGTACAAACCTGAAGTGAATAGCCGAACATCGTTCGGCTCACTTCAGGTCGGTCGTTCACTCGGCTGCAGCGGCAGCTTAGTGAATAGACCCCACTGTGTTTTTGCCACCTTGATAATCAACCAGAGATGGTTTATCAATATTTTTTTTTTTAATGTAAAAATCTACCTTTGTTTGATATACTGGAAAAAAAAATAAACCATGGCAATAGTTTATGACACATGGTGTCATCCAATTAGGGTTTAGATTCACTTTAATAATTACAATGAAATGAAACAATAAATACCTTTGAATTAATACTTTTCAAGCCTTCACGGCAAAGTCATCTTTCTACTTTAGGTCATAAGCTTTTTTTTTCAGACAAGAGCAAACGGGCCCTTATATCCTATTTATTTTAGTCTGCTAATCGTATTATAGAAATGTAATGCTGGAGAAAATGAATGAACGAGATGAAAGTGATAGCGAGAGAAGCACATGAAATAGAGGACGTGTATCTTGAAATACAGGAAATACCCCTAAGACATTAATATATGTTTTAATAAAATGCTATGCTCAAGGTAACTCTTCTTTGAGTGTCTCATTTATTTCCCATCTTGGCTCGTGAGCTACCTCCAGCAATTGTTGCTAAGTAAGGATTATTTTTCTCTCTGGGGGGTCCCATGTTGACCACCTGTAAGTGGGTCAAACTGACCTATTTGGAGAAAAAAATAATTGTACATATAATACGTCTCCTTATGAGACATTTTTCATCACTTTGTAAGTTGGATTCTTGATTTATCTGCGTTATTCCCTTTTTTTTAGTGCAAAAACAATATCTGCAGCGTAATTTGTTTTCCCCCAAATGATTTAAAGCCAATGTCCACTTTCACTGAAAAATTGATGGAAAAATAAATGCTGAATGAGTCAATTTGTAATGACATAAGAGCAGAAATGACATTGAGGCTTTGTGTGAATTCTGAGGACCAAACAAAATTAGGAAACTATGGGGTTGCTGACATTCTAAAAAAAATTGTCCCCTGGCTGGGCCTGGTTTCAATACTTCCTAAGTCGCTGACCCCAAATAAGAATTCAGATTAGAAAGTCGGAGTGAAGTCAGAACGAGCCGTATTGGTGCACTAACACAGTGCTGAAAGAATAGCATTTAGTATAAATGAAAAAGAATCACAAAGAACTGAAATGTATTCAGAACATGGACCTTGTAGTGACTGCAACCAAGGACATGAATATTGTGGCAACTGCAACCAATGACATGAATCTTGTGGGGGCTGCAACCAAGACAAGAACCTTGTGGTGACTGCAACCAAGGACATGGACCTTGTAGTGATTGCAAGCAAGGACATAATCTTTGTGGAGACTGCAACCAAGGACATGGACCATGTGGCGACTGCAACCAAGGACACGGACCTGGTGGTGACTGCATGCAAGGACATACACCTTGTGGTGACTGCAATCAATACCTAACCCTTGTGGGGACTGCAACCAAGGACATGAACCTTGTGGTGACTGCAACCAAAGACATGAATCTTGTGGTGACTGCAACCAAGAGCATGAACCTTGTGGTGACTACAACCAAGGAGATGAACGTTGTGGTGATTGCAACCAAGGACATGAACCTTGTGGTGACTGCAACCAAAGACATGAACCTTGTGGTGACTGCAACCAAGGAGATTAACCTTGTGGTGACTGCAACCAAGTACAGGTGAAACTCGAATAATTAGAATATCGTGCAAAAGTAATTGCAGTAAGTTCTGCAAAAGGGGCCCAAACCAAGTACTGAGTACATATGCATGCTTGTACTTTTCAGAGGTCCGATATTGTTCTATGTACAATCCTTGTTTTATTGATTGCATGTAATAATCTACTTTTTTGAGGTTGTGGATTTGGGGTTCTTGGGGTTTTCATGAGCTGTAAGCCATAATCATCACAATTATGACAAATCACGGCTTGAATTATCTTGCTTTGCATGTAATGAGCCTATCTCATATATTAGTTTCACCTTCTAAGTTGCATTAGTGAAATGAACTTTGCACGATATTCTAATTATTCGAGTTTCACCTGTACATAAACCTTGTGGTGACTTCAAGTACCCTTATTATTCTGCATTTTAATTTGTGGCTGAAGAAATCCCTGATCCCCGACATGTGATTGAAAGGCCCAATCTATTGAAATTAGAGCACTCACACTAGATAGCCCAGAGTTAGAGCAGTCAAGGCCTCTGTGTCCAGGATCAAAAGGCTCCACAAGTGCACAGAAAACATTGTATGAAGAAAACATGCAAATATTGCAAGGTGCCTACATTTCAGTATCTCAGAAGTATTTAAGTTCTGAATAATAGATGATTGCTATAGTACAGCAGCTCTCTACTGTCCAATGGAGACAGATGACTGTAAGTGTTTGGGCAAAAATGTAAAGAAATACTTTGCTTGGCGATGTTTATTTGTTTGATCTGGATTAATTAATGAAAAAAAGTTTGAACATTTAATACTGCTTTGATATGTCCCCTAGATGCTCAGATTGCAATACTCATCTCTTCTCCGGCGCTGTCAGTGACTGACTCCAGTACCCAGGATAAGTATGCCGCTGTAGTCTTCCTTGCTGAGGAGATGCTGCAACCAAGTGATCTTTAGCTCCCAGTACCCCCCGTCACTAGTCGAAACCAAGTCTAGGGTGAAACAAACTCTGATTTATTGAGCAACTGTACAACATTTTATACACAAAGTGATCAGATAAGATTATAATCCCATCACACACACCCTTCCCTACCCAGACATTCTGACTGCACAACCCCGCAGGGTTCCAGCTGCTAAAGAGCACCAGACTGCCATAGAAGGAGTCTGGCCAGATGCAGGAGAATGTCATTTTCCTGAGCTCCTTGGGAGTACAAAGAGAGCTAACAGGGTGGTGGTGCTGACAGTCTTTTGATGAACAGGTTACCCAGTATAACACACTTTAACATAACCCAACAATAAAACACATTACCCATAAACTGATGACCATGTGGTCACACTGTCCTCTGCTGTATCTCTTTTCTGCCTCAAGTTATCCTCAGTCTTCCAGATTGAAGGACACCCAGCATCATTTAATAAGGATTTCACATCCTGTGAACACAGGGCGTCACGGAGTCAACATTGAAGATTCAGTTTATTACAGAGGCCAATTGATGACTGCTTTGCCTTTGGCGTTGTTTTCATGTAAGAAGCAAAATGTATTATACAGTGCCATCTGAAATAAAATAATAATAAAACAGAATTATTTCAAATAATCCTAACAAAAGCCAGCGTTTCATTCTTTTATCTGCAAGCAACATGGTGCACGTTATTTACGCTTTATTATTAAATAATCCCCATTTGCTGTTTGAAGCAATTCCCAGTCTTCTCTGTTGCCTGACTTATTCCAGCTACAAGAAGCACATTTATTAACTTCTCAGGACTAGTTCATTTATAGAGAGCAGACGAGACATGGAAGACAAGCAAACGATTCCTAGGATATGCTTCCTGCTTTCTCAGGAGAAACAATAACACAGAGATGTAACAGGTTTGCTGTGACTCTCGGGGACCAAGTTAGTATGCAACCAACACTAATTAGCATATACCAGGGGTTTATACCATGGCTTTCATGTCTGTGTGTGTGATAAAAATAGATTGCTAGTGACAGGCTGCCATTGTTCCCTTTGAACTGGTGTTACAATGCTGCTGTGTGTGTTACTGTAAAGCATAAAAAATACAACAGACACTATAGGAGCAAAATACTACTAATAATAATGATGTGCATATAATACACACAATACAATGATAGTACAACATTCTGTAAGTATTTATAGGGATGCACGGATACCGTTTTTTCGGTATCTAGTACGAGTACCGATATTTTTTTTCTGGTACTCATCGATACCGAATACCGATATCGGAAGTCCCATGAAGGAAGCCAGGCGGCGTGTAATGACTCACCACCTGGCTTCCTGATTATCCTGGCTGCCAGGCAGCGTGTAAAGACTCGCCACCGGCTTCCCGATTAGCAGGGAAGCCGTCCCAATACTTGAGAGCATGGAGCTATCTTTCTGGCCAATCAGGAAGCCGGGCGCCCTGTATTGCCCTTGATGCTCCCTCATGAGGTGATGACGGAGCATTAAGCCGGCTTCCCGGCCAATCAGAAAGCCGGGCAGCGAGTCATTACCCCTTGCCCAGCTTCCTGATTGGCCAGGAAGACAGTCAAGAAGCCAGGCAGCGTGTAATGACTCGCTGCCAAGCTTCCTGATAACGGAAGTATCGGGCAAGGCATCAGAGCATTTGGGCGAGCATCAGCACTGATACTAGTATTTTCTTATCGGTGCATCCCTAATCATTTAGATTGCAAGGCCCCCCTAACCCTCTTGCCTTGAATTGTATTATAACTACACTGTCTCCCTTCATATTATATAGCGCCATAAAAACTGTTGGTGCTATATAAATCATGTATTATAATAATAAAAATAATATTATATAAGAAAATATAAACACATATACATTACAGCAAAAAGCTGTATTGTGTTGCTTTCAAAGCAAACCTGCGTCTTGACTATGTGCATTAACCCCAGGTTCACAATCTGTTTAATACCCTTCTATAAAAATGTTTTATGTTAAGGATACATTAAAAAAAAAAAGGTCTAGTTGACACTGCTCACTCCTGACAGCCAGGACACCGGCCGAGGAACCAGTCAGATTGCTTTTGGATCATGGGATCACTCGGATAGCTTTGACAAACTGATTACATCCAGGCTGAAGGCTTCATTGAGAAAAATGAAAGCCTTCAAGCGGAAGGTGAGCACTGCCGTCTTCAGGCTGCAACGTTAACTTCCATGCCATCTATTAACCCTTTCATAAGTACTTAGTTTGTTGTAGCACCGACATATGGTCAGGGAGCAGGTTTGCTTTAAACGCTGCTGCCGCCGGCTACCCCGGGTACCACTGTCCCCTGTGCAGGCCCAGGACCAGCATGGCGGGTCTCCCTGCATCGCTCAAAGGGAGATCACTAAGCTTCTAAACCTCTGATCTCTCCTTCGATCACTGAACCCGTAAGTGATTTGTATTACATCTTTTCAGTTGTCACTGTTTACATTGTCCGACTCTTAGAGCCAGGAGAAGAAGCTGGAGAAGCAGATCTCTGCCTTATCAGCTTCTTTGGGGTCCCTTGGTGACAATGGCGAAGTGCGAGCATTACTTCTAGGGCCATCACCGTCAACGCTAAACTGATGAGCAGTAAAAGCTTTTAAATCATCACCTATTGAACATTTTGGGTATTGTAGTTTTTTTGCGGTTTCACGGACGCACGCAATTTTAACGCTTGACATGTTTGATATCTATTTACCCGGCGTGACCCCGTCTTTTATATTTCACCAAAAACTGGGTATTATATTTTTTGCTGTGCACTAAATTTCATTTTAGTGTATTTTATCCTAAAAATACTGGTTTGATAAACATTTGTGCAAATACTGTGCAACATAAAAAATTGCAGCTAGCATTTTTTTATTCTACAGGGCCTCTGCTTTTAGAACATATATCATTGTTTGGGGGTCTGAAGCTGTTTTCTAGCCAGAAATTCAGATTTTATCATGTGTGCGCAAATAGTAAGAAAATGTGTATATAAAATACCTACATTTAAAAAAAAAAAAAAGAAATTGCAGCATTTTGAAAAAATGATACCTGAAGTAGCGCTTAGTGGAGTTTGACTTTAAAGCTTATCTGTAAACTTCAGCTTAATAGCGTTGCCCGGGGCCTTGTATTATTTTTGGTTAATTTAAAGCGCATTACTTTGCCATCTCACGCTGCGCTATACATGACAAACACTTGCATCGAGTGCTTCGTAAACCTTCCGCATTGAAGCCGACATCAAAAACATTTTCCTTTGATGTCTCGCAGGTTTCTGCACAATTATATATTGGATGCTTAAGGGACATTAGCGGCCCCGGAGAGAATACACCATATAGGC
>NW_017306406.1:736565-739983 GCF_000935625.1 Nanorana parkeri | reverse complement strand
TATATATATATATATATATATATACTTTGTGTTGCATCCACAGGGTAGACCGCCCCTGTTGCACAAAACAGTTTCTAGCAGCAACATAAGGGACAGTCTTTAGTTTTGCTCTGTAGCTTTCCACAGCTCCAAGAAACTCACACTGTTCACCCCTCGTGAGCCCTCACTCTGCTCTCTCAGCAGCTTGTCCCACATATCCTAGGGTCACCGACCTTCCCGACCTCTCCCAGCCTTCCCTGGCTGTTCCACATGCCCAGCGTGCACCTGAGTCTGCTGTGGCTCTGTGCCTCCTGCACCCACACAACTCCAACTCCTCTGATCACTGGGCTGGCTTCCTAATAAGGCTACTCTCAGCCACTTGATCAGCCCCAGCTGGTCATTGGTAACACCTGGCCCCAAGACTGGAGATCTCATCCCACCCAGAGCTCTAAAGGTGCCCATACACCTTACGATCATCGCAAGACTTTTGTCTTGCGATGATCGTATGCCTCTTGAAAGCCCGTACGATCTGCCCACCTTGGGCGGGCAGATCGTACTTGCGATCATCGAAAGCCCGCCCCGCTGAGAGGCGGGTTTCCGATTACTTTTAATGTTTTAATTAAAAGTAAACAAAACAAATTTCTTATTGCATGCAATGAATAATTTTGTTCACAGTATTTAATAGGTTAGATGACTTCAGTCTATAGAATTGTGTTTAAAAGAGGTAGTCATGGACATAAGGGGAGCCTGTGGATACCTAAGCTTTGGTGAGCAAGGCATCATACCTCTGATGGGATCACATCTTTCACAAATAACATTTTCTTGTCCGAACCTGGCTACATTGTAAAAAATGTGTAAATAAGGTGATATGTTCTCGAACAGCGTTTCTATATGCATAGGTGGTTACTGTTTTGCAAGGTCTCTATTAGATTGCAGTGCCCTAGAAGTTACCTAAATTACAACATATGTCAGGCTCTGTTGAGTAGACTCTAGAGTGATGTGTGAACTCTTCCTGGTCATGATCCCTGATTATTATTACAGTTATTTAGATAGGACCAACAATTTATACTCACATACTGCACATTCATATCAGTCCCTGCCCCCGAGGAGCTTACAATCTAAGGTCTCTATCTCATATACATACAGGGCCAATTTAGACAGGAGCCAATTACCTTGCAAGTGGAAGAAAACCAGAGTACCCTGAGGAAACCCATGCAAGCAAAGGAAGAAATACCCAGAGAAAACCCAGGCAATCACAGGGAGATACCCAGAGACAACCTTCCCAAGCACAGGGAGATACCCTGAGGAAACCTTTGCAGGCACAGGGAGATACCTAGAGGAATCCCATGCAAGCACAGGGAGATACCCAGAGGAAATTCATGCAAGCACAGGGAGAAATACCCAGAGAAAACCCAGGCAATCACAGGGAGATACCCAGAGAAAACCCTTCCCAAGCACAGGGAGATACCCAGAGAAAACCTCCCCAAGCACAGGGAGATACCTAGAGGAAACCCATGCAAGGACAGTGTCAGGATCTGAACCCAGGGCCTCTGTTGTGTGTGGCAGTGGCTCTACCCGCTGAGCCACTCCGAAACCTTGGATAGCACCTTGCCTGATCCCATGTGTAAACCTAGTTTCTGCTGAACTCTTAACTCCTTGCTCCTCCCTTGAACTTCCTATTTTAGCCATGCCTCTGCACTTCCTGTTTGCCAGATTATTGTGCTCCTGCCAATATCTTGCTTCCTGCTCCTTCTGTGATACAATCCTGTCATACTGCTTTAAAAAAAAAAAAAATTGCATATATCTACTGTTTGCTAACTGTAGATATGTGCAAAAACAAAGGAGAGTTTAATTCTACTTTAAGAATTATGAGACTGCAGGTGATACCACAGTGTAAAATTGGCCAGCAGCAGGGTATCCTTAATAAAGGAGAACTGGCTGAAAGAGACAAAAGGTATAGGCAGGTGAAATGTACTACAAGCTCAGATGTCACAGCAGTGTAAATTGGCCAGCAGCAGCATAGTTTAAATGTAAAATTCATTTCAGTACAGCGTTGCATGACGGAATAAACGTCAGTCAAAGTTTCGCAGCGCTGAATACTGAAAAATGGCCTGGCCAGAAAGGGGGTCTAAACACCTGGTCTTGAAGTGGTTAAAATAGCAATTTTAGGCCCAAATATACTGGAGACAAAAAGCACAGGTAGAAGTTTTACTACATGGATAAAGATAGCGCAGTGGATACAGCAGTGTAAAATTGGCCAGATGCAGGGCAGATTTAATCAGGGATAATAGGCCTAACCGGTTTATGCCTAACTTATTTTTCATCTATGGGTATATATGGGGATGCATTAAATGTAAGTGATATAACGTGGGGTGGTTTCAAACAACGTAGTGGAGTGCTGCGAACAAAAGTTTGCTTCAAGAACAGATAGGCAGAAATAAGTTAATGCCGTGTTTTGAGCAAACGTTTGCTATGTATAGGACTGCTGACCTTATATCAGCCAAGAAGTAACATCAGTCAACATAATCATAACATAAAGTCACATAAGCCCACTTACATAAATGTTCCCATCATATTCCCTAATCAAATAATATCAGTAACCTATATATACAGCCATGCAACCTCTTTTAAAACCATGCAACTCCCCAGGAGATTCTTAGGGAGGGGGAAGCCCATCTACCAGCCGCAAAAAAAATGTAATCAATGAAAATCACTCCTTTCCACATCTTATCACCCAAATCTATAGTTGCCTGAGGAAGTGAACTTTTTCATGAGATGCATCAAAGTTTTTTCTGCCTTATTAATATATTTGAAATGTAACAATGTGATATTACTTCATACTTTCATTGACAACCTAATGTTTTAAATAAAATGTTTAAAAAAAAAAACATATTGACAACAGTTTGGTGTTCCCAATATCTTCCTAACTGACCATAATCTCTCCCTATGCAGCAAGCTTTCCCTATCGTTTACCTACAGCAACATCCAATTCACTGACACACTGACACTATGGCTTCTCTGTGACTCCACTTTCACAGTGAGGGGGCTGGCATACAGGGGTGTCCCTAGAAATTTTGCTGCCTGAAGCTGGAGGGGGTGCTCATGATCCACTTTCCTGGTGGGGTAGTTGCTCTTGGTGCACCAAAAGGGCGGATCGGAGAGGTGTTGGAGACTTGTGGTGCAGGTTCTGGGGGTGGGCGTATTGTGGTGCATGGCATCCCACCCAGTTGACTGACATCAATGGTTGCCAAGAGCTGGGCGGGATGACAGCCAGAGCACCCCTCCTCAGCTCCTGCCAACCAGTGACATCAGTGAGATGTGCTGGATGCTGGACAGAGTGTTCCAGGTTGCTAAGAGCTCTTTGCAACCTGGGATGCTCTGGCCGGAAAGGGGGTGTCAGGCATGAGGGGACAGAGAAGGGGGGAGGGGAGGGGGAGGG
>NW_017306406.1:721801-732280 GCF_000935625.1 Nanorana parkeri | reverse complement strand
GTTCAAATGAGAAGGATTACAGTATAAACAAAACAAGTGAGGCATAACTCCACAAGGTTATTGGCGCTGTGAGCTGCCGGCGTCTCTCCTCCCACACCGCTTAGCCGCCTATCACAGTCCGGCAGAGCGGTGTGTGGGCGGAGACAGCCAGCGTTGTCACAGATGGCTGAGCTCACCTCCCTGCTCCGCTCGATCAGCCTCCTGTGACAGCGTGTCAGGGAGGAGAGCAAGCACAAAAACTCAGCGATCAGTGATTGCTGAGTGTTTGTAGATAATTGAGGACAGAGTATGGTTACTATATCCTCAATTGTGAATGAATGGGAGTGATCTATATCACCTCATGTTCATTCATAGTTGTAGGTATAGTAAACATACCATGTCCTCATGTTATCAATGAACAGGAACACTCATTCTTGTTCATTGATAACAAGGGATAAAGAAAAATAGATAGAGATAGAGGACTTTGTGTCCTAAATCTCCTTTTCTATTTTAAAAGGGAAACATCAGCTCAGCATGCCCTATTTTTTTCTGCTCTGGAACGCACCAAAATGCATGCAAACGCATCAAAAACGCATGCAAAAGCCCTGGGATGCACTGAAAGCCCATGTAATTTTTTTTTTTTTTTAAACGGCCCGGAATGCGGCAAAAACGTGGCATAACACACTACACTCCAAAAACTCATACAGATCTGGTCTGCATTTTGTGTGAACAAGCCCTCATACTATTATTCTGCAATGCTGTCTAATGTATTGCTGGGATTTGTAGTCCTCTATAGCCAATGGCATTCTGTATTGCCGTATAATGTATTGCTGGGAATTGTAGTGTTCTAAAGCTGGTGGTATTCTGCATTGCTATACAAAGCTGACATTTGTAGTCCTCTATTGGCGGTGGTAGTCTGCATTGCTATATAATGTATTGCTGAGATTTGTAGTCCCTCTACCAGGGTAGCAGCAGTCGCAGCTGCAACTGGGCCTTGGTTCTCCACTTTAGAGTTAGTCTTTAGTCTATATTGTTTTAGAAAAAATGTCACATGACACTAAAAAGAAAGTATCGGTAATTGGTATCGGCGAGGACATGGGAAAAAAGTAACGGTACTCGTATGCAGTCTGTAAAAAATGGTGCATTAGTAATAAGAATAAAAATAAGAATAATACAATTAAAATACCTGGTTTAATCTCAAATCATTGACATTGCATTCCAGTTGTATCCCTCAGAACAATCATGCTCCCAGTGTACACATCAGCTTTAAATACTTTTCCCAAATATTATTTCTCTGATCAATAAAAAAAACGTATCCGGCACACTGGCCTTATCTCCTCTCCTGCAAGCCTCTCTTATTTATTTAGCTGTCGGCTCGAACATGCCATTTCAGATGAAATGTATTTGACTAACCTTGTCTCGCTTGATTTCATACTTAGTATGGACTACCTTAGGTATTGTACAAAATTGCTTCTTGCTTGTTAAAACACATACTTAAATTAAATAGCTTATCTCGTGAAAGTAGACATGAGAAAATGAGAAAAAAAAACAAACTTATTATAGCGGGGGGGGAGGGGGGGGGCAAGGTGTGTTGCAGGAGACGGAGGAAGGGTATTTCTGTAGGTCATCAGATTACACAGATTAACACAGAGATGATTACATTTGCATTCTTCAAAGTGTAGCACAACATTGTTTTAGATAAATCCTAAGCAAACTATAAAATGGGTGTTTGCTCTGAGCGCTAACGTGATTTCCGACACCCAGCCAGTCAAACGACACTTTCGTCAACTGGCAGGATACCGATTAAAAAAAAATGTTTTAACAAATATAAGGCTAATAAAAAAAATATGAAACAAGTGGTTCCATCAATGTTGTTGTTTCATTTATTTATTTATTTTTTGTAATTGCGGTTAGTACTCAAGAGGCCATATAGTCATGCAATGTAGTTATAGTCCTTTGAAGATTAGATTTCAATCCTGGGAGAGTGCCCGAGCTAATCAGTGAAAATATAATGGATCCGTCCTTATACATCTGGGGATCTGCTTCTCACAGACATACTGGAGAGGGCAGCATCATTTCTTACACTTATAAGTATGTTACATTTTTTTTTTTTATATATTTAGTTCACTGGAATTTCTACTTTAAAGAAGCTCTCTGGGTAAAAATGGTATTAACCCTTGCAGAAGGGCTACCCCAGCACTGCAAAGGGTTAAGTGCTCGTTTTTGCCAAGGGTAAAAAAATAACAAAGTTATACTCATCCTTTGACCCGGCCGGCCATGGGAGCACTCCCTTCAGCATCCCTCCTCTGCCACAAAACTACTCATCCACTCACTTCCTATCTCTCGTCTTGACTATTGCAACTCCCTCCTCTTCGGCTTACCTTTACACAGTGTCCTCCCCTCTTTAGTATATCATGAATGCTGCTGCTTGACTCATTCACATAACCAACTGCTCAGTGTCTGCAACCCCTCTCTGCCGATCCCTGCACTGGCTTCCATCCTCCGCCTCCCTCTGCCAATCCCTGCACTGGTTTCCAGTAGCCCAAAGGATACAATTTGAAATATTAACAACCGCTTACAAAGCCATCCACAACTCTGCCCCCGGCTATATCTCAAACCTTGTCTCAAAGTATCACCTTAACCGTCCCCTCCGCTCTTCAAACAACCTTCTGCTTTCCAGCTCCCTCGTCAACTCCTCCCATACTCGCCCCCAGGACTTCTCTAGAGTCTCTCCCATCCCCTGGAACGCTTTACCCCAACCATGTCTGTCTATCTCCCACTCTGACTGCCTTTAGGCGTTCCCTAAAGACTCATCTCTTCAGGGAAGCCTATCCCACCTCAACCTAACCACTGAACCATCACGCTCTCAACAATTCATCTTTTATACATTTAGATTGTAAGCCCTCAGGGGCAGGCCCTCCTTACCATCTTGTCTTGAGTTGTATTGTGATTGTAATGTCTTCCTTATATTGTACAGCGCGGCGCAAACTGTTGGCGCTATATAAATCCTGAATAACAATAATAATAATATTGGTATATCACTCGGTGTCCTCATGTCCTATATACTGTTTGTAGAATGTGATGACTCACTGGACTCATTCCAGGGAGCCGTCTAAGAGCAAGCACACTCAGAGGCTCATATGAACTTCCTCTTATGAACCAGTATTTCCTCAATACGGCAATGCACCAGTCTCCTATTATGTGAAACATGAAAGTCCAAGGTAGGGACAGATTGCTTGTTAAAATGATGTGCTGATGCCACATTAGTTTATATGAGTCTCAATGTGTTTTGCTGGACAGAGCTTCCTCAGGAGAGAGGTGTTCATAAAAAAAACCATGAGAGCACATGAAACAGGCAGATGATACCGCCTTCTAGGGGAGGAGGGACCCCAGGAGGGATTCCATCCAGAGACAGCAGCCAACAGGGGTTCTGCTCAAATAGCTGTTGTGGTGTTCCTGGGCATTTCCTCCAGTAGGGTGGATACACCATGCAGTGTTGTCAATTGGAGTCCATTGGAAAAACTACATTTATAGTTTTGGCTGGTTATATAAACTTTAAATGACCCTTTAGGACAACAAAATCTCCATTCATTTGTCCTGGACCCATCCAAAAATGGCCTCCGTACTCCTCTCAAGAGCCCTGTTGCTAGCGGTAGGCTGGCTATTGGGATGAGTTATATAAACACCAAAATGCCTCATTCGGTGGAAGTCAGTGTGAAGGAAAGAAAGACAAAAACAAACAGTGACAAATAAATTTAGACCAACACCCCAATAATGATCAAATACACAAAGGAAAACAAAAAAAACAGAAGTAATACGAACACTAATCTTCTGCCTCAAAAAAAGTTTTGTTATAAACTTCAATTCTGCTTAAATCGCACGGCTCATCCCTAATCAAAGGAATCAAACCGATGAACCAGATTGCATATGTATATTAGGTATAGGTAATCTAAAATGGACTATGTTTTCTCAGCATTTAAGTGACTCTAAGCCCAAAAATATAAATGTAATATATTACAGTTTACCAGTCCTTAGATGTGGTGGCTGCGCTAGTTTTCCTTTTTCAGACTCCTGCCTCCTCTCCTCCTCCACCGGCGCTCCCGCTACAAGGACCCTCCATCAGGATGTCTGCACAGCAAATAACCTGCCCCAGGATCCCTCCCAGCATCTGGGCAGGACACTGGCAAGACTCCAACCCAAACAGACTAGACCAGGACACCACCTGCTGAATCACCACCAGCTCCATACCGCACCCCCCGTCATTGACATCATACCTCTACCAACTCAACAGTGAGTTACAGAAGTGGCTTTAGCCTGTGTTCATCCTGTAGCCTCACCACCTAGTTATTTCTTTGTACCTTCACCCTGCTCCATTACACCACTGATCAGAAGGGTCCCACCTGAGTCATTGCGCTAGGTCGTGCCGCTTCGTTCTCTACTTTTTGTTTTCTCAGTACACGTCAGACACCCCGAGCCGGATTTACCAGAAGCCACACACCAGCACACAACACCAAACCTCTCCTTCATTCCCCCCCACCGAAGAGCGCTTAAAACATTGGACTTTATTTTATAACTTTCTGAAGGTCCTCCTGAGGAAGCAAGAAAATGGCAAAACCTATTGGGGATACCTGTAGAATTATCATCTCTCAATATATTTACAACATAATGACTAGACCATTGGAAATCTAACTTGTACTACTTGGTATATGGACTTTTAATTAGTTATATGTATACTAGTTAACTGTACCAACAAAACTGACTTATATATGAAATTCCTAATAAAATTTTTCCTTATAATTATGTAGTGAGAACTGAGTATCTTAAAAGCCCCCCCTATCCCAATTTCTCACATACTTGGGAGGGGTATTTCAATCATTTGATATCTGGAGTATTTACAGTTACGTTGGGATGTAAAACAGGTTCTCACTTTTAATAACTGCCGATGTTGTAACTCATTTAAATCAACATTTAACAACGCTCCTTTTTTTAATGGGAAAGTCTGTTAGTTGAGCATTTATTTCCATAAATATGACACAAAAAAATGAATCTGCTTAAGGATATAACGTTGCTAAAATTGGACAACGAAAAAATAACAATCAAAAACGAGTTGCTTTTTCCAAAATTTACTGACGATCCACTCTGGCAGTTATGAAAGGATATCAATAATGGATGGTAGAAGATAATATATTCACTGTCAAGCTTGACATTTTGTTTGTCCAACAGCATTTCTTGATGTACGGTTCAATTTATTTTTGCCTATGGATTTTTTTTCTCATAAATTTAAACTTCGCCGGCTTGGACATTTTCCCAACTGTGAACAAACTTGCCCTGAAAGAACGACGGTTGTTAAAATTAAACTCAGAGAGTAGTTTTGGAGCTTGTATGTTAAGTACAGAAGGGTTTGTTTAGTCTCTACTGAGTTTTTCTCGTAATCTTCTCCATTGAGTCCTATCTCTTCTTACCTGGTGTCAACTTTGTACTTGGGGTTAATTTACATGGGCAGGAAAATCCATATGGCTTGCGCGTCCGTGCAGAGACCTGCTCCCAGGAGGGACAGGTGCTGGGTGTAATTGTGTGCAGCCACCTGTACCTCCCTATGGGCTTTGATGGCTATTTTCTGTAGTCTGATGTTCTGTGGCACAATGCCCCATCCTGGGAGAACATTAACCTACATGCCATTGCAGAACTAAGAACATGCCCCTGCTACTGGCAGCTGCTGGTCTCAAAATAGAAATCAAGAATTATTATTTATTATGGTCAAGTGACTACCATGACAGTCAATGCTGGAGATCACATGAGGTTTATTAACAAACTAACCTGTCGACTGCAGCCTTCTTTTTCTGTGCACACGGTAGATGTGGAAATTGAGGGGCCACACCAATTAAAATAGTCCAGACACAACTTTATTATATTAAGTCAGGTGGACATTTAAGTAGAGTAGCCAATGCCTTTCAAGGGTCCAAAACACACCCCTTTATCAGGGCTTAATGAGATAAATCATGTATGTGTACTATAATCCCTACAGCTTTAAAGCTGTATTATTATTATTAGTATTATGATTATACAGGATGTATATTGCGCCAACAGTTTGCACAGCGCTTTACAATATAAGGAAAACATTATAATTACAATGCAATTCAAGACAAGATGGTAAGGAGGGCCCTGCCCCTGAGGGCTTACAATCTAAGAGGGAGGGGCAAGTGATACATGAGGAGGTAGCTGTGTGGGGATGAATTGTTTGAGAAAGAGTTCAGTGGTTAGGTTAAGGTGGGATAGGCTTCCCTAAACAGATGAGTCTTAAGGGATCATCTAAAGGCCGTCAGGGTTGGAGAAAGGTGGACAGGTTGGGGTAAGGAGTTCCTAAGAATGGATGAGACTCTAGAGAAGTCCTGGAGGCGAGCTTGGGAGAAGTTGATGAGGGAGCTGGAAAGCAGCAGGTCTTGGGAGGAGCGGAGGGGACGGTAAGGGTGATACTTTGAGACAAGGTTTGAGATATATCCGGGGGCAGAGTTGTGGATGCCTTTATAAGTGGTTGTTAATATTTTGAATTTTATCCTTTGGGCGATTGGAAGCCAGTGGAGGGATTAGCAGAGGGGGGTTGCATACACTGAGCGGTAGGTTAGGTGGATAAGTCTGGCAGCAGCATTCATGATAGTCTGAAGGGGGGATAATCTGTGTAGAGGTAAGCCAATGAGGAGTGAGTTACAATACTCGAGACGAGAGATAACAAGTGAGTGGATGAGTAATTTAGCTGTTTCATTGGTGAGGAAGGGGTGTATTTTGGAGCTTTTACGAAGGTGAAGACGGCAGGATCTGGATAGGGATTGGATGTTGGGGAGAAACGTGAGGACCGAGTCAAGGATGACACCTTGGCATGGGGGGAAGGTTGGATAGTTGTGTTATCAATCATGATCGAGAAGTTGGGGGAGGGTGCGCAGGGGGGGAATACCACGAGCTCAATTTATGAAAGATTGAGCTTTAAGAAGTGTTGTGACATCCAGACTGATATGTCAGTTAGTAAGTTAGTCAGCAATCTGACTGGATGCAGGCATTCTTCAGGTGTTCTGAGAGCCAGCGAGGCCTGGCTAGCAAGATACTGAAGCTTGGCCCAGTGGGAGATTCCTCCATCCGCACAGTTTAGCGTAGATGGAGGAATCTGTTGCACTTTTTCCATCTGACCATAGAAAATCTGCAGATAACCTATAGGTGTATGGCCAGCTTAAGACCTTCTCAACTTTTTATTGCTGTTGTCCCCTGTTGGAGATTTCCCCTCCCTACCTATCTGGGACCATTGTCAGTGAGAAAATTAATTACAGGATATCTCTCCAAAGTTTTCTCTGGACTTGCACTTTAAGTGTGTTGTATAGTAACAAGTTGGCCATCACCTCATACCATATATTATCTATATCAATTACAGCAATAAATGCTATAAGTTATGGGCCACTGTAGATTTCATTATAAAAGCCCTGCTTGTGAATTACAGCTTTAGATCATTAAAATACTAATTAGTGAAGTGGTGCTTCTCCGAACAAGATGAAACATTTGTTGAATAAATAAACTGATGTCATCCGAAATTCATGACATTCAACCAGTAATCTCTGGATACTCTGAAACGAGACGTTTTTATTTTAGCGATGCCTCGTGTTTCAAATGAATCTTGTTTAATCCAATCTCCGAAAACAAGGGAGCCAAAAAAGTAATATAAAACTCATTTTCGGAATTGTCATATTTTGGCTTTGTCACGCAGAGATTAGTGAATACAAATAAATATTGTGAATGTTATAGGATGCACAAGCTGTGCAAAGTGAACGATCAAAATATGGGCGTAATTATGCAAAATTATGTATAAGAGAATGGCAGGTTGAATGCACTCGCTAAGCGCTCAGTGGGATCAGCTACATTGTTGGTTTAGCTCCCGCGTGAAACTACATGTATATTCAACAGCAATGAACAAACAAAAATTGACAACTTATCGTCAAGTGAAGATTTTAAGGTAGAATATTTAAAGTGGATCTGTTACTTTACCAAAAAAGCTGCTGTCTGGTAGCAATGGGAGCTTGTTGGACATTCCATTCCAAACCTATGACCATTAATATAAGAACTTTTCTGGGATGGTTTCCCACAAGGAAGTGTATCTGTGGGGACTTGTCCCCATTCAACCAAAAGAACATTTATGAGGTCAAGTACTGATGTTGGATGTGAAGACCTGGTCATAAGCAGTGTTCCAATTCATCCTAAAGATATTCAGCAGGGTTGAAGTTAGTGCTCTGTGCAGACCATGCAAATTCCTTCACATCAAATGTATTAAACTATGTCTATATGGAGCTGGCTTTCTACACAGGGGCACAGTCGTGCCGGAACAGAAAATGGCCTTCACCAAACTGTTGCCTCAAGGTTGGAAGTGCACAATTCTCGCAAATGTCTTTGTATGCTGTAGCATTAGTAGTACCCTTTACTGGGAACAGGGAACAACTGAACTCAATTTTTTGCAGGTTGTCCACATGCTGTTGCCCATATAGTGTACCTGCAGCATATTTCAGTCCTCCTACTACTCTTGAGTGTTGGACATCCAGATCGGGCAAAGCTTCAGCATTTTATGGTAATATAAATTTTTGCCTACCTCCAACACATTGTTATTGGCCAGTAATGGTCCAATAGGTATATATAACTGGGGGGAGTGGAGCAGGCAAGTTTCAACAAAACCAGTATGTGTTGTAGCATTGTCTGACCAGAATGGCCCATCATCTTGGTGAAAGATACAGCAAGCACCACTAGATACCTGTACTTTACATGTCACTGCTGCTATTTTTAGTGTTACAGTGAGTCACATTGAAGTATACTTGTCATCACCTTTTACATAATAAATTCAGGTTTGCATGGGTCTTACCAGGAGCCAAATGAGGTACATTAAAGTATACCTGTCATGACTTAATCTGAGGTTTACATGAAGGAATAGGCCCCATAAGGTGCTAGTCGGTACCTTTTACTTGTCAAACTTGCTGTAAAAAACCCTCACAGTCACAAATTTGGGGACATGGAAAATTTTAATTTAAGAATTTCAAACCATTCAAAAGGTTGGAACCAAAGAATGCCCCCCGTCACATCCCACAAAGCAATACAAGGCACTTCTCAGTATCATTTCAAAGTGATCATTAAATCAGGAGAATTACCTAATTGGTTTTTTTTTCTCCAGAATACAGCACAGACTCAGGAGCCATGTTTGGCTCCTAAATCTGTGATGTGCTGTACAACTTGCTCTCTATGTACTGCTGTGTTTCCAATCAGATTCATACTTAAATTTTCCAATGTTTTAAAACTAGTTGATAACAGTGAGAAATTTTACTACATCAGGATTTTTATATGTAGGCTACAGCAGTAGGTCTGCGGAGGGTTGGTTTGAGAATACTTCTAATGCAAATAAAAGGGATTCCCAGATCACCAGATGTGGCAAAATGGAGTGAGGTGGACCGGTGCCTGACAAAAATGTCTGGATAAAAAACTGGTAGGTTGCGTTTCTTTTATGCTGTAGCTCGCGCTATACTGAGCTTTGGGTCATAGGAGAACGCTAGTTTGTGTTCTCCCATTACACTTAGGAGAACTATGGGGAAAAGCCCTAAAGTTAGGCATTTTAGAAGTGTTGAAGATTTTTTTGAAGGGTTATAACAGCACAAGGCATCCAGCACGCCAAGAAATGTCCAATGTAAAGATTCTACCAGAGGTCATACCTCTGCAAGAGATACAAAGGGTGTCAGGATAGGCTGGATAGAAAGAATTCACAAGATCCTGTTTGAAAATTTTTTTATAATTTTTTTTGTAGACATAGAGTTGCTTGAAAAGTAGATGATACCTTATCCTTTATATTATTTTGACATCATAGTAGCCTCCAGCAAGTCTAAGAAGAATGGCGCCATGAAATTAGTATAGTTAGGGAAAGATGCATGTATTTTGCTTGCAGATGGAATCAATTATTGCCAGCTATTGTCTAGTTTCTCGAGTGCTTTTACAGAGAATGCCTTGCTTGTTGCTGCAAACCTTTTATGAGCTGTAGCGCGGCTGGTTCCTGACAGCTGGCATATTTCTGAAGAATTCAATTTGTTGTGATGCTTTTAGTCGAAGTACAATAAAACACAATGGAGCTCTCTGTACAGTAAAGTAGAGGATACAGAAATGAAAAATTCTTGGGGCAAAAAAACATAAGGTGGATAACTTCTAATTTTACATGAAAAGGAACTGTCACCATTGAGTCCGCCCCTGGAAATAATGGCAGCGGTTATGCAACCTGAAAATATTTGTAGAGAAGCAAGAGATGCAAAGAATACTGCTGCGGACAAATTATCTTGGTTGATTACTTCTCATGACTCTGATAAGCATTTGGAATGAATGTAGACTTCACTGAACCTTTGCACACAAGCACTATGTATGTATATGTACTCATATGTATTAAAGAAAACCAGTCATAGTTGGGATTTATGGAAAATTATTGTATTATTATTATTATTA
>NW_017306406.1:705340-721790 GCF_000935625.1 Nanorana parkeri | reverse complement strand
ACTTTAAAAAGAATTGTTTTTGGAATGATTCATTATTTTGACAAAATTAGTTTTTCATTATGCTGAATTGATTTTGGACGGTTGTTCATTATCACGCACAATTCGTTATTTCAGAAGACTGGCTATTAACCACTTCAAGACCAGGTGTTTATACCCCCTTCCTGGCAAGGCCATTTTTCAGTATTCAGCGCTGCGGTACTTTGACTGACATTTATTCCGTCATGCAACGCTGTACTGAAATACATTTTATACCATTGTTTGGGGACAGATAGAGCTTTCTTTTGGTGGTATTTAATCACCACTGGGGTTTTTATTTTTTACTATATAAAGAAAAAATTATTGAAACTTTTGAAAAAAAAAAGTTATTTTTTCATTATAAGAGGAAACAATGATTATTACCCATATTTTTGGTAAAATACAAAAGACGGGGTCACGTCGGGTAAAAAGACACCAAACATGTCATGCTTAAAAATTGCGCGCACCAGCGAAATCGCAAAAAAACTAGCATACTCAAAATTGGCCATAGGCGACGCTTTAAAAGCTTTTACTGCTCATAGGTTTAGTGTTATCAGTGATTGATAGCCCTAAAAATATTGCTCTCACTCCGATGTTTTTGCACGCATGCGCACCCAATGTCTGTTTGCATGCATGTATGTAGGGGTGGGAACTTTTAAAAAAAATGTTTTTTTAATTCTTTTTTTATGTGTAACTTTAAATTTTGGGGGGGGAAACTTTAATTTTTTGTTCCTACTTTTTTTTTTCACTTAACTTCATTGCTATCCCATAGGGGGCTAAGAAACCCCCTTATGTGATAGCAAAATAAGCTGGAGAGTGACACAAGAATGCGGAAGTGATGTAATATACATCAGTTCCGCATTCTGACAGCGGAGAGGGGATCGGAGGTAGTTTGTGTACCGATCTCCCTCTGATCCGCTGTCAGAGAGGCACTATGCTGGTCCTGGGCTCGCACCGGGCACAGCGGAGCCAGGGGCCAGCGTGACAGCGGGAGGGGGGGAGCCGCGGAGGGGGGCGCATGTACCGGGACCTCATACAAGCAATCCGCCGGCTCTATAGCCGGCGGATCGCTTGTATGTTAACAGGCATCGCTGCCTGTTTTAAAAAACTGGACATGTCCCGCTCGTGCGCGCCCAGCGGCGCGTGCAAGGGGGTGTGGCTGAGCGGACGTCTAAAGACGCCCACTCAGATCTAGAGAACTCCTGGCCGGCCGTTTTTTTACAACGGCCGGCCGGGAAGTGTTTAATAGATAGTAGACAATTTGTATGTTGCCAAGATTTGGATGCTACGATTTTTTCCAAACACGTTAAAAAAAGGAATCTCAACATCTGAATGAAATGAATGCCCCCGATTTTCATTATAATTTCCTTCGGATTTGCTGAAATTCGTTACTATTGTTTTTCGGATATTCGGATATATCTGAATCTTCAAATAACATAAATTTGTCAGAAATTCCGAATCGTAACAAAATGAATCGCACACGTCTAAATTTGAATAATGCCAAGTAAAGTTTAATTTAAAGCTGAACTTCAGGATCAGCAAATATTGTCCTCATACAAGAGTCCTGTGTATTCTTCTTGAAAAATACTAATACATATAACAAAAATACATATACCAGTGAAGATACTGTAAATGTAAATTACATTTTTGTTTTCTACCTAGTTCAGTTCAGCTTGAAGGCTGGCCTTGTGGTCCTGTAGTACCCAGAGTCTGCTCTCTTCTGGTGACCCGAGCCCCCCAATGTCTGTTATACAGGGAAGACAACTGTTACATAATTTAACAAATCTTTACCACAATTTTATCAATGTATTATTTACACCGAACAGGTGCACATATAAAAAAAAAAGTGGATATTATTTATATTGGAGCTGCACCACTTCCAACCAGCAGAGGAGGGAATTTATGAATCACGCCAATATCTCATGGGAAATCTTTATCAAGAAAAAAAAAAAGAGTTATATAACAGCTCCTCTTTCACACCGCCTCTCCGTGCGCCTTTGTTGATAAATCTTCCCCTGTGGACAGCTTGCTTGCATTTGCTGTTTCTCGTAGTGCGTACCTTGATTATTTCTAAGCAATCATTTCTAATTTGAATGCTCTCACCTTCTGGTATGGGATGGTATTATATAAATATGGCATGAATATTCAAAGAGGGATTGACTTGATTGTGTTGCGTTCTGTGGGAAAGTAGCTGTTGAATTGTTAAGGGGCTGCATTCAAGAATGCATTAATGAAGTATTATCAGCCACACTTATTATTACGAGATGTCCGAAATGAAAGAGATTTTCACATTTTCAATAAACATGAAGAACCAATTTAAAAAAAAGCCGGGCCTCTTATTATATAAATATGGCATGAATATTCAAAGAGGGATTGACTTGATTGTGTTGCGTTCTGTGGGAAAGTAGCTGTTGAATTGTTAAGGGGCTGCATTCAAGAATGCATTAATGAAGTATTATCAGCCACACTTATTATTACGCGACGTCCGAAATGAAAGAGATTTTCACATTTTCAATAAACAAAAGCCGGGCCTTGGTTGGCCTTGAGGGAAATCCGGCCCTGTCTACATCCACTCCAGCGTTGGCTGCATGGCATTGCTCAGGATGGGTTTCCTGATGGTGACAACAGTAGACCATGCCTGCATATTGTGTGTTTTTATGGCAGCAACATCACCTTAGCCTCAATGAAAGCTTCAGATTGAAAAATAATGAAAACAGCTCTTGAAATGACATTAACACGTTAAAGCTTTAAAGTAGACCTTTACCCCCTTTCACTAAAAATCATCAGCATGCAGCTCTGTATGCTGATATGAAATCATCTTACATTCATTAGCTAAACAAATATATTTTTATTTTACTTACAATTTATTTTTTTCCACTTCCTGGTACATTTTGGCCCAAACGATGTAATCATGTCCAAGCATTGCATCCTGGGAAGGTTACATCAGCAGACTATTGCTGGGAAATCACATCTGTAATCTCACGAGTCACGAGATCTCATGGAAAGGTATTTTCCTCCCTTGTGATGAAGTGCATAGACACATGTCCTAGTCACATGTGCCAGAGTTCCAGGAAGTAAAGGGAGATATACTAATATGCCCTTAGTAAAAATTGGCCGCTGCGAGAAGAATGGGGAGAAAAAGAAAAATAGGGTATGCAAAGAATACAAAGCCATCAATTTTCTAAAAGTATGTGTTTGTAGATTGTCATTACTAAACATTTATAAAGGTGTCTTTGTTGTCATTTCAAAGATATTGGTAAAGTTCCTCTTTAAGTTTGTTATGATAATACCTGTATGTGTGTGCTTGCTTATGACTCATTTATTTTTCCACCTTCATTTTCTTTATGAGATTGTTCAGCTGGAGTTAGGTATTCAAAGGTCAGATGAAGTCTGACAATTGATGTCCTGTCCGCTTCCTGACCTTCCTGAACTGGGGCAAGGCTCCCGATCATGTGATCGACGCGAGAGCTGATCCTAGTGATCACATGATTAGAAAGCCTGCATCCGGCTTATGTCGTTAGAAGTAAATTAAAGGGCTGGCAGCTAGGGAAAAAATTGCTCCCACACAAATGACAGTATATTCCTTCTATCTGCATCCTTTGGGAGTGACATTATCTGAAATTATTGAAAAATGGGCTTTAAACCCTTGGAAAAAAGCACCGGACACACTGCGCTGTGTGTTGCAATGCCCACCCACTTGCATATCATTCACATTGAATGGGCTGCCAACAAACCACAATGTAACTTTTAATACACAAGCATTTTATTTTTTTCCAGTGCACCTCAATGCAGAAATGGTTCACACTCATGCATTGTGGTGGGTGGGTGTTTTAGGGGTGCCATTTAAAATGAACGGCACTGCACTTAACTGAGGTAGTAATGCGTGCTTCCACAACACAACCTTACAAATCTGGCCTTAAAGGAAAACTCTGATTTTGTTTAGAAAATTCATTTCGCATATACATTGCTACAAAAGCTATTTTGTAATTCAATGTTATTAACAATGACCTTTCCATTTCAAACTGCAGCCGCTGTAAATTTTCTATAACTGTCAAAAATGTCAATGCCATATGGCAACCTGGAGCCATTCTGTACACAGTGCCCACAGAAATGTCATTTGCAACTTCCGTGATTGGTTTCCTAATTTTCCCAAATGTCTGCACTAAGATGCAAGTAAAATTTTAGCCATCCCTTGGAGTGGGAATATTATTATATTATAATATTATGGAGTTTGGTGAGATACACCTTAAGGGTTAATTCCGTCTAAAGTGATGCCAACACTGCATCTTTCCATTTTAGAACACTCAGATTTCATAATGATCCTCCCATTTTGGAATCAGTCTGGAAAGAACATTGTAAAATGTTCAGCAAGTTCATCAGAACAAAAAAAAGGTAGGACTCTGCAACAAAGTTTGAAAAAATCTTTGGAATACACCAATCAGCCATACCATTATGACCACTGAGAAGGCAAGCCGGTGGAGGCAGTGTGATGCTTTGGGCAATGTTCTGCTGGATACCTTGGGTCCTGCCATTCATGTGGATGTTACTTTGACACGTACCACCTACCTAAAGATTGTTACTGAACAAGTACACCCCTTCATGGAAATGGTATTCCCTGATGGCAGTTGCCTCTTTCAGCAGAATAATGCGCCCTACCACACTTCAACAATAGTTGAAGAATGGTTTGAGGAACACAATAACGAGTTTGAGGTGTTGACTTGGCCTCCAAATTCTCCAGATCTCAATCCAATTGAGCATCTGTGAGATGTGCTGGAAAGACAAGTCTGATCCATGGACGACCCACCTCACAACTTACAGGACTTAAGGATCTGCTACTGACGGCTTGGTTTCCCTTTAAGGGCACAATGGCGGCCACACATGCACAAAAGCCCAATCTCGGGCAACATGCCATGGTGCGCATGCACGAGGTGCGCAGGAATACACACGGATGGATGGTGCACAGGAAGTGAGGCAGTTACTAGTTAGGTGACTATATAAGGATGAGCCTGCCTGCTGCACATTACTAATGGTCTTGTCAGCTTATGTTGCCTGTTTTCTGTGGCCGTGTCAATTTGCCTATGACCTGTTTGACTTAAATTGCCCTGGACTACCCTTCTGATTGCTGCCTGTCCTTGACCTCGGCCTGTTCTCTGGACTTGCTCTTGCCTGCTGATTTTGTGCTTCGCTGCCCGGCTGGATCTGACCTTTGGCTTCCTCGACTACGACCTCCGGCTCGCGAGTCTGTTCCTATGCTGCTTGCCTCGTTTGATTCTTGGCCTGCTGACCTCTCTACAGGAAGTCTCCTGCACATTGTCCACTTCCAATCCATGGCACTCGTGCTGCTTGCTGCCCTGAGTCCTCCTGTTTCAAACACTAGGGGCCGTCGGACACAAATCGCAAAAGACGCCTCTTCATCTTCCGGTCTCATCCTCAGATACGTGATAGTGCCAGATACCACAGCAATCCTTCAGAGGTCTAGTGGAGTCGATGACTCACCAGGTAAGGGCTGTATTGGTGACAAAAGGGGACCTAGTTAGTATTAGGCAGGTGGCCATAATGTTGGTGCTGCTCAGTGTATATCAATTACCTGGATGGAACTTTTTTTTTTTTAAAGGGTGAGTTACACTTTAAAGAGGAATTTTGCCCCCGTATCTTAAAAAAGATAACAGAGCCATCTTTAGAAATGTTTAGTAATGGCAATATACAAACAGATACAGATAATCGTCAGCTCTTTATTCCTTGCATACCTTATTTTTACCTTATGTTTTCAAGCAATCTCTTGGATGCTGTTGTTACTAAGGGCAAATAACTCCATCTCCCTTTACTTCTTGCAACTGTTTGTATACTGGAACATGCAACAGTGCACATCATCTGAGGGGGACAACAAGGCTGAGATCTTGCAAGATTTTGAATGTTTACGAATGAGATTTCCTAGGAAGGCACTGGTGATGTAGCCTTCCCAGGATGCATATGCGGGGCCAGGGCTGCATCACCAGTGCCTCATTCGACCAGGAAGTGGAAACAGCCAAAATGTTTGCTAATGTTAACTAATGAAGGTAAGTTGATTTCAATATCAGCATGCAGAGCTGCCTGCTGATGGGATTTTTAGTGAACAGTGGTAAAAAGGTCCACTTTATGCTAGAATTTCATAAGTTGCTTTCTGCAGAAAGTGGAAACTTTATTTTAATTACCAATAGGTTTAAAATGAGATCTTTATCCCAATTGCTAATTACAAAGTTATCTCTAAAACTTAAAAACTGTTTTAATTTCAAATTAAGTAATGTCACCCATAACAGAATTTCATCCTTGAAAAATCGTCTAGTCATCTGCCCGTTACATAATCCATGGAGCTAATCATGTTTTTCAAAAGACTGACATTATAGGGATATAAAAAGGTTCATTATGTCTCAGCCGAAGATATTAAGGGACTGCAACCTGGGAAAAACGAAGTCTAGATTAAGTTTGACATTTGAATAAAATTATGCAATAAAAACAATTAGGACATTAATGTAAAATGATCTCCCGTTTTTTGTTTTATCATCATTGACCTTTTAGAGCCCACTGAACTTCTTTTACTCTATCGGTTCGGGAAAGTCTCCTTGAGGGTCCATCTGGGAAAAGAACAATTTAGGAAATGGAAAATGCATTCATTTGCCTTGCTTCAGCAGTCATGTGTCTGCCTAACATTAGCATTGAGATATAGCTGTGTTTCCAGGACCTAATCAGAGCATCATCCCAAGTTGCAAGTTCTAGATGGAAAGCTCTCAAGACATATCCCAAAAGCCATCATACAATATGCTAAATGAACCTCAGTCATATTAGATATCTGAAGGTGTTAAAGTGGACCTAACATTAGATGCATCATTTCATGTTAAGTGTATGCATGCTTAGTAGTGTGTCAAAGTAACACTTCCAGGTATTTATTAGCTCCCACAGAGATCACAGTCCTCCCCCTGACAATGCCTTTGCCTCCAGAAGGATGGAGCCATCTTTTTTTAAACATCATCCAAGGTCACCATCTACTTTTATCTATGTCCTGGACTGGGATGCTGACTCAGAGATGACACAGTCATGTAAATCATTGTGCCTGTGAAGTTCTTGGCTGTGCTTACAAATGTCTGGCACAGATTAGCAAACTGGGGGAAAGAAGACTGAGGAAATGTTCTCACCTGCCTGCAACGGACTGATGACATCATCTTAGCCTAGGCAAAGCCATTGGACTGCCGGTCTTGGTTGTGCTTACTCTCTTTGATTGATGGTTCTCCCTGTGGCTCTCATGACATCATCTGACTCATCAGCACCACTTGGCTTTCTCTGTTTTGACCTTGCCCTCTTTTAAAATGTTTAAGTCTATGTTCACTCTCTTTGTTTGATGGCTTTCTATCTCTGGCTCTCAGGAGTCTCTGGTTAAATTACCATCATCTGACCCACCGATGGTTGATGGCTCTTTCTCTCTGGCTCTCAGAAGTTTCTGGCTAAACTTGATGTACCATCATCTGACCCGACGATGGTTGATGGCTCTCTCTCTCACTCTCAGGAGTCTCTGGCTACACATAATTTACCACCATCTGACCTGCCAGCACTGCTTGGCTTTCTTTCCCAGCTATCTTTGTTCAGCTATAGAACACCTCTTGTCTATGTAATGGAGGTGACAGTGGGTGGGGGTGTTATGTAGTCCATATCACAAGAGCAGCCTAGTGTAACCACTGATGCTCTACAAATATAGTAGAGTGAGTGAGCATTGTCACCGTAGGACAGGAAGAGTATTAGTGGCAGGATCACCAGGCAAAAAGGAGAAATTATAATCAATCACCCACCCATTTTCCATGAGACAGGAGGTGACACAATTATTCTCTGACAAGGTCCTCAACAATGCTGAGTACTCCAAATCTCACAGGAAGATGCTACAGCACAGTGCTAGAAGCATTTTTTTCAGTAAGATTTGGGGTACTCTACTCTCCCTAGATCTTGACAGAAGGAGGAGGATGTTATCTTCGAGGGAAAGGTGAGTGTACTATTTCATTTTTTTTCCTTACAGGTGTTTTTTTTTTACACTTTTTTTCCAGCTAAAAGGCAAGGTCCATATTAGGAAAACTGCCAAATATACAGATGAAATACATATACAATTGTTTTTTTTTAATTACTTGTCAGAGAGTTTGTCTATCCAGCCTAAGGGTTTACACAGCACTGCTAAACAGCACAGGCAATCGGGTGACCTAAAAATTCCCCATTGCATTGAGGAATGCAGCTCAGTTACCTCTATCCCCCCCAGCCTGTTATTGGACCATTGACATCACTTGTTGCCAAGGGCTGGGTGGGACACTGGCCAGAGTGTCTCAGGTTGGTAAGAGCCAGATGGGGAGATGTACACATCAGGTGGTCATAATAATCTGGCCACTCAGTGTATAAGGGCCATACATATCTCACCGCCCAGCACTGAGCAACCTGGGATGCTCCGGCCAGTGTTCCACCCAGCTCCCAGCAAGCAGTGATGTCACTGGTTGCCAGGAGGTTACAAGGATGCCAGGGGTGCAGTTGTGTTGTAAATGCGCCTCTGTTGACCAAAAAGATAATTGCACGAATAAGCAAGTGTTCAGATTCCTAATAAACCTTTAGGTGAGTGTGTGTACCTAACACTCAATAGAACCGAGGAAGCCACAAAAATATGTGAAGAAATTACGCCAACATCACAGAAAATGTCCATATTAATGTGACCAACTACTACCAGATAGAAGTATCGTCTTTGTTTGCGTTGCTTTTTCTGAGCTTTTTTTTTTCTTTTTTTAATGTGTGCAGACATCAGGGTAAGATAATCAGACCAAAAGTCTAAACTAGAAGCAAGGCCCGCCAGCAAGCAGCAATTCTTCTCAGATAATTAGCATGAACCTTCCAAGAGTAATAGGCACTTTTCTGTTGCCAAGAAGAAAAACATAATTTCAACAAGTAATTGGATTTTAAAATAACGATGACATCTTGCGTAAGAGACCCTTACACCTCTTTGTTTGTTTGAGGGATGCTTGCTAACTCAGATGACTTGGAGTTTAGAAAGTTGTTGTCAAAAGTTGTGTTTTTCTTTTCACACAATAATTAATTTTTAGACGTATTTGTATTTTCTGCTGCAATATCAGTGAGATTATCAAGCCACGGGTTCATAGAAGTTTTATCTAAACTTAAAAAGTAAAGCACACTATCATCCTTTCCGACTCAGCTACAGAAAGCTGCTGTACAACCTTGCCGGGGACCTTGTTAGTTTAGTTAGTTAGTACATCACATCTTTAGTCATAGCAGACTGCATTAACACATTTTTAATATTGTGAGACTGTGGGTCTTCATTGCGTGCATGCATTTTCTCTTCTACCTCTGTTTCACCTGCGAGTGTTGCTCACATGGCATTGCACGTTTTCTTCAGTGGTCATCCCAGGCACATTGCGTATACAACTCAGGTAACAATACAGAGGTCCTTACATTATCAAACACCACATTGTTATCAAGTTTGCTGGGGTTGATTTTGTTTTATTTATTTATTTAAGTTTTATTCATTTAAACTAAGGATGTTCAGATACCAAGTACCGTACTCGGAACATGTACAAGTACAGATACTTTTCAAGCTCCAAGATTATACTAGAGAAAAATTCTAAAGTTAGGAGGCATCTGTCATTTGTAAGGAGCACACGGAGCTCTGGGGATTTGTACATCTCTGTTTTAATGTATGATTTTGTTTTTATAAATATAAATAAAGGGATGCACAGATACCAGTTTTGCGAGTACGAGTACTGATACATTTTTGTTGTCATGTGTCATGTACAGTTTTTCTAAAACAATATTGACTAATTATTTCACGACAGTGGTGGAGCACCAGAGCCCGGTCGCAGCTGCAACCTCTGCAACCCTGGTAGTTCTCATGAAAATGGCAAGTATCGGCACTGGTATCTGAAATGTATCGGTGCATCCCTAATTTAATCGAATAAGCAGAACATAAATCACATAAAGATATTCAAAGATTATTGAACCATTATTGAAAAAGGCATGTGTGAAGAACACTCATGTCCAATAATGTAAGAAAAATATTAAAGGAGAACTATGAGGTGAGTGCTTTTCACTCACCTCATAGTTCTAGCCGAACTGTGACAATGAGACTGTCACAGGTCGGCTCAGTAGATCGGGAGGTGAGCGTATACCGCGAGCTGCAGCTCGCGGTATACTGAGCCTAGGGTGACGGGAGGACGCTAGTTTATGTCCTCCCGTTACCCTAAGGAGAACTATGGGGAAAAGGATTGGAACAAAAGTAAAGGAAGACAATTGGACATTGGAATGACAAAGACAGATGAGAAAGACAAAGACAAACTCTGGTTATGGTATTTGAACTTATACAAATCATAAAGTACATGGATGTTACCCATTAAATAAGTGAGAACTATAAGATGTATTGCATATAATTTTTTTGTAAATTCTTTATTTATAAGATTTTCTTATATATAACAAGCAGTCAATGGTAAGTTACAACAATGGCCCATCAAGGGCTGAGAAAGGTGCAATTGTCTAACGTGTAGACAATTGCAGGTCACAACAAAGGCCCGTCAAGGGCTGGGAATGTTTTCCTTATACATATTGCAAACAGGCAACTGCGAGTTACAACAGAGGCCCAGCAAGGGCTGACAAGAAAAAAGGTTACATGAGGTACCTAAGGCATTTCTGGTATAAGCAAATAATAATTTGAATGAGGGTAGGGAGTTGGTGATATGGCTGGCCCCGTATTGTAAGGGTATTGATCAGACTCGGGGGGGTGCAGGCATTTCCTCAAGGGTGTACGGTGAGTAACGCAGGTGGGATCAGCAGTCGGGGGTCTTCAGTATATTGCCAGGGTTGGGACATGGTAAGGACTCAAAATTACATCTTACAGGGTCTTCAAGGGGGAGAGGGGACTGGGTAACAGAGGGGGGTATTGGAGGGTGTAGGGAGGGGGTCAAAGGTGGGATGGGTACATAACCGGGTGGAGGATGGGAGGAGGGGAACAGGAGCAGGGGGGTAAAGATTGTATAGAGTATCACACGTCAGAGCCCTGACGTAGGGCCGTATAGGCCGGGGAATAGCGGAAGTCAATCCAGTAGAACCAGGTGGCTCTAAATTTGGCTGGGGTATTGTTGAGGGAGCTTGTAAGATCCTCCATGAGATAGATATCGTGTATCCGGTCCAGCCATTGATGTACCATATGGGGGTTCAGGGTTCCTCCATAGGGCTGGGATACAGGCCCGGTCGGCATTGATGAGATGGCGTATTATGGAGCGTTTGTAGGTTTTAAGTGGGATGGCAGTATGGTGCAACAGGAAGAGGGCCGCATCTCGTGGAAGCGTAATGTATCACATATTATGATACAATTTGAAATTAAATGAAAACTAACTGGATCGATAAATTAACACAGTATGAACCTGAGGCCTTAAAGTTCAACCTGATTGCCCAGATTTTATAGAAAGAGGCGTGATCATTACGACTAGAATACAACAATTCTTCTAGTAGTCTAGTAGAGTCTAATTTTATAAACCAGTCAGATATTGAGGGCATTTGAGTTGTCCTCCAATATCTGGGCGTCAGTGACTTAGCAGTGTTAAGCATAGAGGAAACCAAATATTTCCTATATTTACTAGGCGACTCAGAGATAAGATGAAATAGGCAGATCCAAGGGTCTAAGGGCAGGGGTGTATCTGCCGCGAGGCAAACAAGGCATTTGCCTTGGGCGGCAGATTTCAGGGGGGCAGCAAAAATGCAGCCCCCAAAACAGTTAAGCAGCCAGGACGGAGGAGGTGGCGGCGAAGGAGTCAAAGGATGTCAGCGAGGAGGCAGTGTGCAGGATCTGTGGTGGGCTCTGCAGGGTCCCGTGGGCTTTGTAGGATCTGTGGTGGGCGCTATGGCAGAGCCCACAACAGATCCTACACAGCCACCCTGAGATCCCGCAGATTTAGTGTGGAGGGGTGCCCTAGTTTTGTCTGGCCTAGGGCAGCCCCAAACCACAATACACCACTATCTGAGGGTAGTCATATGCCACATACTTTCTGAATAATAGAAGTGACCGAAGTCCAAAAGGGTGTAATCAAAGAACAATCCCACCATATATAGTTGAAAGTACCTGGAGATCCACATAATCACCAGCAGTTAGGATCATAATGAGTATTGAATTAATGTAATGTAGTAGGGACATTATACCATCTGGATAATAATTTATAATTGGTCTCCAACATGGGGACATCAATAGAGGACGAGGTCGCTAAGGATAGTTTTAAATTTGCTTCATCAGGAGTATGTTTGCATTTGAATTCCATTTCCCATTTGCTCACATACTGTTGATGGGGGGGGGGGTCATAATTAAGTTGAATATTTTTTTTTTAAATTCCTTAGGCGTTATTAAAGATTTCGGGGTAGTGAATGGATAAAATGAGACAACTGGTAATATTTCCAGAAGTCTAGAGGGAATGAGCCCCATTTTTTTTGTAAGGTAGACAGGGGGAGTAGTGAGGAACCTTCTAATACATCATATAGTTTCTACTTAGAGGAAGGGGTTTATTTAATCAAGGCAAATAGGTTGTTCACTTTGCAAAGGACACAACACAAAATTTGTGGGCAATCACAGATTTTTGCTTGGCCTAGTTACCTTGTGCTGTATCCAGGGGCAGGGGACATTTGGTGGCAATGTTCACCCATTCACTGCATCTCAAGCAACACAATGGCTTTCAGGTTTTGTCAGGGTTTCCCATGCAGCACCTCCCTGTATGGTGAAGCAGCTTTACATCACTCTGGGACCTTAGTGACATACTTTCTCTTGAGCTCTTGTTTCCTGGCCAAACACGCCCGCCTGTTGCCAGGGAAGATGTCTTTTCCGCAAATGATGCTTGCTGGGTTTCCCAGTCATAGTGAATCTTCTCTATTAGCAGAAATTCCCCTTTGATCTTGTAGTTCTTGGGGCCTTGACCCATTACCCAGTAGGCCTTCTGAAACAGAAGAGGCAGTCACAATTCTGATTAGCATCCTCAGGCCATACTTTTTACACAGCACTACTCTCAAAGGCACTTAGAATGTTTGCATCATCAGTTCACAACATCCTTTGCATAAAGTTGCCTGGTCCAACTACACCGGTGCTGCTACAGTCAGCAGTGCTTGTCTCCAGCATCTGTGCAGCCATCAGCTCTGTCATGGCACTAAGCAATGTTCTGCCACTCCTTGGACCTGGTTTCACTGCTGCCAAATTACAATTATACCAGTCTATGGCAGACTCCAAAACTAGCAGATTGTGTTTGAGCACATGGGAGCTCACCCACTCTGTGCATTACCCTCGGGTCACAGAATTTTCTCTCTCATTTTAGTATTGTCCACTTTTTAGAGCCTTATATTGCAGACATATGGCTTATATTGCAGACAAAGTCCACAGCAACTATCACAAATCTTGCAAAATGGTCTTGCACTTTAAGGGATAATCTTGTGCTAACTCTCACAGGTATGCAGCACCTGACACACACAAGGTATTGTATCAATGGCTTCTTAGCAGAGAGCATAAACAGTTCATCAAAAGACAACTTACTTGTCAGCAGGGATCAGCAGATTAAAAACAGAAAGAGCTCCACGTTTGCCATTCGCATCCTGCAGCAATTGTAAAATATAGCTTCAAATAGAGTTTTCCAAGGAGTCGGTCCACTCAGCAGAATGGGTTTTAGGGACTAAGTAGTTCCTTCAGTCATCAGACTGAACCTGTTGTCTGCTTCTTGCTTAGCAGAGGCACAATGGTCTGTTCAGATTCAGAATGCCTCTGTCCCTTCACAATCTCCAACCCTTAGATGTTAGTCTGACTTGGTGGCCTGTCTGTGTAGGCCAGAAAGGCCTGGACACACACTCACAATGTATCAGGCTTCAAGTTGCTCTCCCAGCACATAGGGACAATGACTGACCAGAGAACACTCCCTTTTGTGACCAAAACCCACCTGACTCCAATCAGCCTCACACATGTTCAGGGACCCTTTTCCTGCTGAAACAGGCACTGTCTGTATCTTTACATATGACAGACCATCCATCAGTTGCTATATATAATTACAAATAGATACGAACAAGGTTTTTAAAACATTCACACATAATAATGTGGTAATTGACATCAAGTCAATCTCTTTTATGTGCTAATTTAAAAAAATAAAATAATTGAGAAGATTATATATTCCCTTTAAAGCTCAGTAGGTATTGAGACCCACATACAATCTGCTGCATGCAATGTAAACAGGAATATCAGAATGGGTTCTGGGATGTCTTGGACTCTTTGGGGAGGAGTAATTGATTTCCTTCAGAAGAAAGTTCACGGGCTGTTTATTCTCTTTCATGTACTTTTAGTATATTAATAACTTGGCAATTAGCACTTGTGAGGAAGCTGGACTAGCATGAAAGTCAGATCACTCAGCGAGAGCCGTTAATTGATATTTTTCAAGCCATGTCAGTTAAAGTGGGATTTTGCTGCTATATCATAGCTAATGATACAGCCAAACATTTCAAAGCTGCTTAGATCGGGCATTGATGCATGAGTTGTAGCGCAGTAATCCCTGTATGCCAGTTTTGCAGTGTAATATATTACTACTTAGCATGCCAACCAGATATTACAATACATTTACCACAACATGTATGAGCTTGCTTAATAAGCCAAGAAAATAGGCTTAAACTGCAGCACCCCATTCTGAGTGATCAGCAAATTGGATTTGTAAAGTAGTGTATGTAGGAATTCTGCCTTTATCTGCAATGCCCCTAACTCTCTATTGAGGGGAGACATGTGTAGAGTCAAACATGGTGTATTATCAGTTCTTTGGATGCTCATTTGTGCCTAGATCGAGGAACACTTGTGAAATGGATTCAGATCAGCCGTCTGATGAGTATCTGCTCCCGTCCTAATTTGTTGTATACGGTGCACCGTAAGAATCACACAGACACAAGATTCAGGTCTATGACGCTCTGTTTATTACGCTAAGGCACGAAGGTTTATATAGACAAGCAGCTAGTGCTGTGTGCCAAGGTCATGTGAGCGTAGCGTTATAAGCTTCTGATTGGTTATGTCAATATAAGGTAAACTTCTTATATATATTAAAACAAATGGTCATTTTACTTGATTTCCATTTTATTCCATTCCATTACACTTGGATGAGAACCTTGAAGTTTCTGGACATGGTTGCTGAACCCAGAGTGGACCTGTTAACAGATAACGGAGTGCAGATGGTGCTCCATGGGTGCTTGACACTATGCTCAATTTGGAATTTTAACGAACTTGTGGTTGTGGAAAACAAACAACCACTATCAAAGCATAGTCTGGGTGAATCCTGGACAGGTGGCAACCCTAGCTGTTGAGTTGTCTGTGGTAGTTAATGTGAGAGGTAACAGTGTATGAGCTATGAATATTTGTCTGCCTTAGCCAATCACTAGTTTTGGTCCAGTGATGTGAGGGGAAATGGTAAATGTTTGGTGAAAACATCCAGAAAGCTCTTTGTGATCCCTCCTGGACCTCTGCCTGGTGAGGATTTCATAGTGATAGGATCTTGTTTTCTTGGGCCTTGCTCCAGCTTGTGCTGAAGGCCTAAAGGATTTAAAGTGACATTAAAGTCAAAAAAATGTTTCCCTCCCCCCAATGTGAATTAAAGCACTTACCTTAAATGATGTTTCTTAATACGATCTTCTTCTTTCCTGTCCTTTTCATCTGTCCCTCCAGTGCTGCTGCGGGTCTCCAATCCAGCGCTGATTCCTCTGTCCTTGCTGGCACATCCTGTCGCATGATGGCCGAAAATTTGAACTGCACATGCGCCCGCCCCAAGATGCTTTGCGGCCCCCGAGAATTTCCACATTTTCGGACAGGAGCGCGTGGGGAAGACACAGGTAAGTAATGACCTCTTTTAAAGCGTTTTTTTAAACACTTTTTGCATATATCTACTGCTTGCTAGCAGTAGATATATGCAAAAAAATGGAGGCTTTAATTATACTTTAAGTTGCCTTGCTGTAGGTCCATCCAGAAGGAGCAAGAGCAGAATGATGGCTGCCAGTCTGGAGCATCTTAGGAGTAGCCTTCTATGCTGAGTAGAGATAAGTCTGAGTTCACCGGCACCTGCTCAAAACTGTGACTGCCACCCTCTCCTCCCAACCCAGTCATTATGGGTAGTTGCAGCAGGGACATTCCCAACCCCTGTGTGACACATACCGTGTTTCCCCGAAAGTAAGACCTACCCCGAAAATAAGACCTAGCACTATCTTCAGGGATTTCTGTAATATAAGACCTACCCCGAAAATAAGACCTAGTTCGGTGGTAGGTCTTATATTACAGAGATCCGCTAGGTCTTACTTTCGGGGTAGCTGCACATAAACTGTGTAAAGACCGGCCGCAGCTCCCGCCTCGCCCACACGCCAGCCTGCCACAGCTCCAGCCCCGCCCACA
>NW_017306406.1:697034-697311 GCF_000935625.1 Nanorana parkeri | reverse complement strand
GCCCGGCTACAGCACGCCTCTTTCCGGGACCTCGTCCAGTCCTCCTCCAGCCAGGTAAGACATCCCCCGAAAATAAGACCTAGTGTCTTATTTCGTGCAAAAAAATAAATAAGACAGTGTCTTATTTTCGGGGAAACACGCTAGCTAAGGGGCAGGGAATGCACCTCTCCACAACTTATTGCGTTTGAAGGTGGGGGGTGGTGGTCACTGTTTTGAGTGGGCTTGGATGAACTGGGCTTGCACCAAGCCCTGGCTCATCTCTAGTGCTGAGGAGTGC
>NW_017306406.1:696368-696902 GCF_000935625.1 Nanorana parkeri | reverse complement strand
CTATAGGTAGTTCTCAAATGACAACTTCCTTTTTATGGGATTAGTGGACAGGAAGTCATCTGTGCCATAAAAGTCTTTCTCCTGCTATACGACCTTCATGTCTACATTCAGTGTTTAGCTTAGACAAACGCCTGCATTTTTTAGATCTGCATCTAGGGATGTATATTTATTTATTTCATCCCTTTAATATCTGTGTGCACTGCCTCTTGTAATTGCCAATGTTACCTTGCGAATCTGCAGCCATTTCAAAGAAAAACACGACCTCCATGTTAAACCGGCCACCTCGCAGCCTCGAAGCGTGAAACCCCACCTTTCCCGCATTGCTTTTGGTCGTTTGTTAAGTGGAGAGACGGCTCCCTAGGCAGATCACAGCGGCGATCTATAAATCTGCATCGCATATATATTTTATATCTGAGGCTGTTCTGTCTGAGTGGCGAATCCCTGGTGTGTCTGATTTGGAACGCGGGTGGAATAAAGGCTCGGAGATGAGCAAACGATGGAAGAAACTCTTCTGACTTAATGAGATCAAAGAAC
>NW_017306406.1:687492-694499 GCF_000935625.1 Nanorana parkeri | reverse complement strand
TGTAAAGACCGGCCGCAGCTCCTGCCCCGCCCACACGCCAGCCGGCCGCAGCTCCTGCCCCGCCCACACGCCAGCCGCAGCTCCCGCCCACACGCCTGCCGGCCGCAGCTCACGCACGCACGCACGATGGAAGCGACATCCACCGGGACCGGCAACAGCACGCCGCCTTCCGGGACCTCGTCCAGTCCTCCTCCAGCCAGGTAAGACATCCCCCGAAAATAAGACCTAGTGTCTTATTTCGTGCAAAAAAATAAATAAGACAGTGTCTTATTTTCGGGGAAACACGCTAGCTAAGGGGCAGGGAATGCACCTCTCCACAACTTATTGCGTTTGAAGGTGGGGGGTGGTGGTCACTGTTTTGAGTGGGCTTGGATGAACTGGGCTTGCACCAAGCCCTGGCTCATCTCTAGTGCTGAGGAGTGCCCTAGAGAGCTTGGGGAAGCTGTTTCCAGTGAATATTGCATGGAGATTTCTCATACTGTATCTTATATTCAAATACATGAAAGTGTATTTAAACCCAAAACATTTTTTTGTTCTTTGTCAGCCATCGTTTGAGGCTATAGGTAGTTCTCAAATGACAACTTCCTTTTTATGGGATTAGTGGACAGGAAGTCATCTGTGCCATAAAAGTCTTTCTCCTGCTATACGACCTTCATGTCTACATTCAGTGTTTAGCTTAGACAAACGCCTGCATTTTTTAGATCTTCATCTAGGGATGTATATTTATTTATTTCATCCCTTTAATATCTGTGTGCACTGCCTCTTGTAATTGCCAATGTTACCTTGCGAATCTGCAGCCATTTCAAAGAAAAACACGACCTCCATGTTAAACCGGCCACCTCGCAGCCTCGAAGCGCGACCTTTCCCGCATTGCTTTTGGTCGTTTGTTAAGTGGAGAGACGGCTCCCTAGGCAGATCACAGCGGCGATCTATAAATCTGCATCGCATATATATTTTATATCTGAGGCTGTTCTGTCTGAGTGGCGAATCCCTGGTGTGTCTGATTTGGAACGCGGGTGGAATAAAGGCTCGGAGATGAGCAAACGATGGAAGAAACTCTTCTGACTTAATGAGATCAAAGAACTAATCACACAAAAAAATGTACAGTTTTTTTTTTTTTTACAGCTTAGTGCTGATGATCTACTGCAGCCTCTTTGGAGCAACTTCCTTTCTACGTGGACTCCACCACTGGCTGCATGGCATTTCTCTATGGGGGTTTCCTGATGGTGACAACAGTGGAGCATGCCTGAGCGATGTGTATTGAAATGGACACTTGTAGTCTCCATCGGAAGCCCGTGTGGCAGGATGATAAGGGAGAAGCTTGAAGAAGGGAGGAAGGATGAATGTGGAGCAGGGACGAAGAGATTGGTTTGCCTTGCTGTGTCTGTGTGTTTGTGGAGACACACGCAGCGTACTAGCACACATAAGGGTGGCTCCATAGGACCCTGTAAGGGAAATGAGCCACCCTAAAACAGGATATCAGGGCCAGTGCTATCAGGGGATCAGCTGACTCTGCAGGAAACACAAACTTTTACCATCAAGTTGCAGCGTCCGTTGTAAGTGATTTCATCAGCATTAGCTTATAAACATTTTGTCTTTATTATCACTAGAATGTCAGGTCTAATGGCCGGCCGCTCGGCCAGCTTCGGCTTTCAGCGCGGCTCAGCAGAGCCGAGGCCACGTTGGGAGCTGTACGGGCTATAGTGAATCCTGGGGCCGAAGCCACGGCTAGATCCTTCGGCAGCTTCCTGAATAGACCCCTATGTGGCAGATCTGTGAAAACTTCAGGACTGGATGGGCAGACATACAAATCCTCCAGTGGCTAAAACAATCCGCATATATGTATACAGTATATCTGTGTATTTAGCTTCTAGAGGAGAGTTTTGTTTTAAAAGTAAAAGTCTATCCTAACAGCTGAAACAAAAGATTATCTTATACTATATTTACTAGCCAAAAAGGCCCCTTCTGTGCCCCGCTACCATTTAGTTTCACTGTGTTACTGGGACCTAACTTTAACTGACTTCATGGCTAGGGCCTGGTTTCGTGAACTGCCACCCCCTGTCCAATGATGGAGGCCCTACTGGTCACTAAGGCAGTCTTTCTGCAATATTTGGAAACAGAAAAGGCATTTGTTCCCAGGAACATCTTGTGCAAATTATTGCTCACACAATCTGTGCATATGGATACTTGGTTCCCTACAAATTGTCATCATTATAAATATCAAATTGGTTTTACAGCGAAGGTCCCTTCCCCCCTATTGCTCTTTATTTGCATTTCTCTTTGCATGGATACTGCTAATATCTGGCCTAAATAAAAAAGAAAGATAATAAAAAGACACACCAACCTGATCCCCTAGTTTAATGGGTTTGTTTAAAAAGCCTGCAAAAAAATCCCCATTTATTAATCTGAATACACGGTCATGTGATGGACCAGGCCCGGAGTTTTCTGTCCTCTTGTTTGCAGTGTGGTAGGGTCCTTTTTCTAGTGCCCACGTTGCTCCACGGTGACAAGGACACTGCCCATTGGCTGTCAATTGGTCAAATCAATAGGTGGGGTGCTCATAGGGTCCCGAAGACTACCAGAGATGTAGGTAGGCCCAGACTGCATTGATATATCATCAGTCTTGAGCACCAGAATAACAGAGTGCCATGGACGGACATGTTATAGTGGAATCTGCCAAGTTTTTGAGATTAAAAAAAATTGTGAATAGATATGGGCAGGTAAGATGTATTGATTTGGGTATTGGGGGGTTATTTTTCCTGGAGATGGGCTTCATGCAACACTTCAAATCAATATACCTCCTGTGAGAGGAGGTATTTTGGTTTGTCTGTTCATATCTTGTTGTAAACATTTTATTTCCCCAAAAAAATGCAACTCAAATTCAATAATCAAAATACAGGACAACAAGTAAAAATTTGAAAGTCACAGAATTACTTTTTAGGTCAAAGTAACCCTAAAAACTCAAACTGCAACTGCCCCAAGCATACAGGAGAAAGAGCACATGATACAGTGGTCTGGAAGGGAGAAAAGGGCCCAAGAATGGTTGGGGAAGTTTTAAGGATATGATGTAGGAAGTAGGAGGGAAATGGCTAGAGGTTAGGGAGACCTTGAGAAGGAACGGACAGTGGGGCAAGCATTTTGGTCCACCTGTCCATCTTTTTGGTAACAATGTAGCTGATGGGAATAATTAGAATAAATAAGAAATGGGTGATTGAGGTATGGGAAGATAGAGGAGGATTTGTGGGACATATTGTAAATGTGTCACAGCCTCAGCGGGTCTTTGGTGGTGCCAAAAAGTATGATCATTTGCAATGTTAGGACAGGTGGTTTAACCTTATCGAAGAACTACAGGGTTATTCAAGGGTGAAGGGTTTGGAGAAGGCAGGAGAAGTGAACAATCTAGGACAACATAGCTGGTTTGTAAAAATTCTCCAATTCAACTCACTTTGCAGTTCAGCTATGTTGTCCTCAATTGTTCCCTTCTCCCGCCTTCCCCAAACTCTTCACCCTTTTGTGAATAAACCTGCTAATCGTAACCCTTTCAGTGGGGCCTACCCTGCACTGCAAGGTTGAAGGTCTTATTTTTGTCTAGGGATGAAAATAACAAAGATATACTCACCTGAACCTCAGAGCCAGATGGCTGCTAGGTCCCTGCAGTGGTGTAAAATGATTCATGTGAACCCATTCAGCTGATTGTAAATGACTAGCAGCTGGCACACATTTACAATAGAGCATGGCATTGGATGGTGCCATCAAAGATAAGGCTTTAACGCATATATTAGAAATCATGTGTATTTGAAGAATTGGTGGTATTGTTATTGTTATTATTTTGTTGTTTATTATTTATCCCCTTCCTGACGGTGAAAGCAGGCCATTCAGGTGGACTGTGGAAGCCAGTAGGAGGGCTATTGTTCATTTATTCTCTGTGATTGGCTTCACAGTGATGATGATTTGGGAAGCCATCCTACTGGCTTTCCATCCTCGGTACATGACCATGAGCTGCCGGTGACAGATCCATCACAGTTCTGTGGGTGCTGATTGATCGCTCTCCAATACAACACAGCAACATACTGTATTTATGTGGAAGCTGAGAGTTAAAAACCACCCTTTGTGTTGCTCCAGCAGTTATACTGTCGTAAAGTGATTAATAACAGCTGTGGCCAACAAAATAATATATGTCATAGTTCATTATTCAGAATGATCCCTACCTGGGTCATGTATTTTTAGAAAAAGCGGAGCGGATTCCCCTTTCTCACATCCTTGGCACATGCTCACATCAGAGCATTAGAAATTCCAAGGAAATTCCATTGAAATAAAAACATCCACTAAGAGCACCTGCCTTGCGAGAAACACAAAGAACCGTCCCTGACACCAATCTCGTACTTATGTGGGGATTCCATTTAATTTTCATGAAATAAATTGTTGTAGAATTACACCAGAATGAAGACAATGATTCCCAGCCTCGATATTCAGCCTTCTCATTATTAATATATAGCGCTGAAACATTAGGCCCATAATAATCCTGCACTTCCAATGTATCGTTTTAATAATGCATGCACATACTCCGAGAGATAAAAGATCAATGGCTCTGCTTTCTGTTATAGAAAATGTGACTAAATCCACTTTTATCGCTAGTTAAATATATATATTTAACCTTCTGATATTACAATGTGAGGATTTGATTCATAAGGAAGCGACTGAAAGGGGGGTCATTTGCTGTTGTTGATGATGCCATTCAGTGAATGGCTACCAATGCCAACATTTGCACATTTCCAATTATCTTATATGAGACAACCCTTCATTACAACCATGACCACATTTTGATCTCCTAACCCTAGAACCTTATTTTTTTCTGTGGATCCATGCCTCAAATGCATACCAAAGCTGCATTAACCACTCAACTGATTGCTACCGGGGTCTGCTATAAGTTTAATTTTTAGATACACACACACACACACACATGCTAGTGCCAATTAATCTACCAGCCAGTCTTTGGAACGTGGGAGAAAACCTAGGCACCTATGCATGTCTTCGGGGGTTGAATAACTCCTAGGGTCATTCAACCTGGATTAAGGACATCCTGTGAGTACAGAATATCATGGTCCCACCACTGAGGGGGTGTCACACCAGCAGTGGCATAACAACTGGGGGGGGGGGCACCGGGCGGTGACAAGAGAGACCCGCCGAATGAAATACTGCAGCAGTGCAGAATCCCGGGCGGTAAGCTGCTTTCTACATTTAGTCCTGCTTTGCCCAGTCATCCGCCTCCATTCTCCCGGAAATGTCCTCTTCTAGTGATTGACAGCAGCAGAGGGTGGGTGCAATAGCTAGTTTGCTATTGGCCTTTAGCAAAGTGAAATAGCCAATAGGAATCTAGCTATGCATTCATATGCTGTTTCTTTTTTTTTTTTATTCTGATGGCTGCAGCTGAAAAAAACCTTGCAGATAGCAAATAAGCTATTGCTTCCTGTGCTATCTGCCATCATTTCAGGGGGGTGTGCTCTCTCCTTCCCCTTCCCCCCAGCAGATGGGGGGGGGGGGCGGGGCAGAGGGCACCTCCCTGAAATGAGAAGGGCACCTCCCTGAAATTGCTTTATTCAGGTTGGGATCCCTGGCAACCCTGCCGCTCCGTGTAAACAGTAAGAAGGGAGAGCTGTGCTCTTCCCCTCTCACCTGTCACAGGAGTTCCAGCACAGTGCCTACCCATTATTTGACCAACCTGAAGACATAGGCAAAAGTTAGGCATAAAAAGAAATTACAACCCTCAGGGGTGGGTTCTTTTGGGGAGGAAAGAACACTGGCTGGAAGGAGGCTAGAGCCTGGAGTTGGACTTTAAGGCTACAGTGCAAACTACTTGCTCCCACCCTTTTATAGAGAAGTTCGGACGGCGTATAGCCAACCTCACAGCTCCACCGCCAGCTGTCATTCAGGCTATAATATAGATGGTTGCAGTCATAGCAAACTTTACATCTGCTCCCCATGCCCCGTTCCCATTCTTCTCTTATAAATCTCCCACTGTAAAAGAGCAGTAAGTGATTGCTACTGTACATTTTTTAAAGCTTTTCATAAATCATTAGACACCTAACACAGAAAACAAATCACATGGGGATTTAATTTGAATGAAATATAACTACCATGCTCAAAAGGCATACGGCTTCATCCATCAAAGCCAGCTAAATGTGAGCGCTACAGCGAAGACACTGCACAAAGTTATTAAGTTATTAAGCCTTGCTTGTGCAGAGATTCCAGAAAGCAGCACAAGGCTCAGTAGAACATTTAAAACATGATGTCCCAATTGCAGGGATATAATAGGATGTGTATGACTAAGAGAAGGCTGCTTGGCATTTGACATACACTATACATGAAGAACATCAAAAGCACACATATATCATACAACAATGTGCAATTCTCCAACGAGATACACTACAATATTATACAGAAAAATGGTTCCCTCAAACACAAGGAGATCCCAAATATAGAGCTGAATATTAAATAATATAGCAATATAATATTAGTTAACGTTTATTAATTAGAAAAGCAGTTTTTTTCTACTTTTCTAATTAATAAACATTAACTAATATGATATTGGTATATTATTTAATATCCAGCTCTATATTTGGGATCTCCTTGTGTTTTTGTTGGGACCATTTTTCAGTATAATGTTTATGGAGACCCAGGAGCGGGAATCTAAAAGGTACTAATAATTGCAACCCCATTTCCCTTTGTTTGTGAAATACACTACAATATACATTAAATCATTATTATAAATATAATATATAAAATGAAAACAAAGTTCAACATTAACCCAAATGCGGTTTCCAAAACCACCATCAAGAGACACACACGTGTTCCACCACCTCTTAGACAGCAATATGTGCTGTGTATAGGGCTGATTTTATACTAGAAAAATATGAGTTGTATCACTTTTATTTGTATAATAAATTCTTCTGATTTTTTTTACTGTTGCTTTGTTCTAATCCCTAGCATATGCATGGGATACGATCTTC
>NW_017306406.1:663890-687466 GCF_000935625.1 Nanorana parkeri | reverse complement strand
TACATTACTACAGTGTGAATGCTGGGTAACGCTCCCTCAGGGGCAGGTCCCTGTTACCCAGCACTCACAGGATGTCTTCAGTCTTGCAGGTTGAATGACTGTGAGTCATTTGATTCAGGAGACAGGGGAAATCTAGTAGCAGAAAGGAATTACTTTGGGGGTAAGTATTGCAGCTTGAACTCCTTTTTTGTTTTAAAAAAACACCTGAAGGACGTTTGTAAACTTTTATTGTGGTTTCTTTTCACGGGAAGATCTGTCACATTTATAAATCACATTTGCTCCAGAGGTATGTGTACCTGAATTTTACTTTGTATCAGCCAATTGTAGTCCCTGTACATCAGAGCAGTAGAGAGAAGAAGCCAATCATTTGGGCTGGAGTGCTCATTTGCTAACAAGGGGCATTCTGATAGGAGGAGTGAGTAACAGAGAGATGAGCTCATCACTCTTCCTACTTTTCCTTTCTCTGTGCAGTCACAGGCAGAATTATGTCGATCACCTAAGAACACTAGCAAACAACTGAGGCAGGATCCGAGTGGCAGGGGACCAGAGTTATATTAGGCTGTTCTGGAACTTTGATTGAGTTGCCAGCGTCCAATCACCTGAAGGTAGATTCATAACCCAGTGATTAAAGAATGTAAGTCCTTGTGTGCAATAGTTGGGGACCTTTGAGTTGACAATAGTTGGAAGATGAACATACAGTGGCTGCAGATTAAGCTATGGGGACTCTGCCGTACCTTCTGCCATTCATAGGCAAAACTCTAGGTACAATCCTGAAAGACTGTAAGATAATGTGATCACTATAGGTACTGACATACTACCCTGCCACTGGATACAGACGACTATGTAACTTGGAAATGCCCGCATTACATGCTACTACAATATATAGCCAAAACCTTGGACACTTGACCATCACACCTGAGTGTGTTGGGCGTTTCATTCCAAAACCATGGGGATAAATATGGAGTGTTGCAAAGCTGCTGCAGATATGAGTCTTATCATTCAAGATGTTGTTTGCCTCATCGCTAAGCCTTGGCATTTATCACTTAAGATGTTGCTGGCTACATGACTAAGCCTTGACACTTATCACTTAAGATGTTGCTGGCTACATGACTAAGCCTTGACACTTATCAGTTAAGATGTTGTTGACCACATGGCTAAGCCTTGGCACTTATCAGTTAGGATGTCGCTGACCACATGGCTGAGCTTTGGCATTTATCAGTTAGGATGTTGCTGGCCACATGTCTAAGCCTTGACACTTATCATGGATCCGAGTGGCAGGGGACCAGAGTTATATTAGGCTGTTCTGGAACTTTGATTGAGTTGCCAGCGTCCAATCACCTGAAGGTAGATTCATAACCCAGTGATTAAAGAATGTAAGTCCTTGTGTGCAATAGTTGGGGACCTTTGAGTTGACAATAGTTGGAAGATGAACATACAGTGGCTGCAGATTAAGCTATGGGGACTCTGCCGTACCTTCTGCCATTCATAGGCAAAACTCTAGGTACAATCCTGAAAGACTGTAAGATAATGTGATCACTATAGGTACTGACATACTACCCTGCCACTGGATACAGACGACTATGTAACTTGGAAATGCCCGCATTACATGCTACTACAATATATAGCCAAAACCTTGGACACTTGACCATCACACCTGAGTGTGTTGGGCGTTTCATTCCAAAACCATGGGGATAAATATGGAGTGTTGCAAAGCTGCTGCAGATATGAGTCTTATCATTCAAGATGTTGTTTGCCTCATCGCTAAGCCTTGGCATTTATCACTTAAGATGTTGCTGGCTACATGACTAAGCCTTGACACTTATCACTTAAGATGTTGCTGGCTACATGACTAAGCCTTGACACTTATCAGTTAAGATGTTGTTGACCACATGGCTAAGCCTTGGCACTTATCAGTTAGGATGTCGCTGACCACATGGCTGAGCTTTGGCATTTATCAGTTAGGATGTTGCTGGCCACATGTCTAAGCCTTGACACTTATCAGTTAGGATGTTGCTGGCCACACGACTAAGCCTTGACACTTATCAGTTAGGATGTTGCTGGCCACATGGCTGAGCCTTGACACTTATCACTTAAGATGTTGCTGGCTACATGACTAAGCCTTGACACTTATCAGTTAAGATGTTGTTGACCACATGGCTAAGCCTTGGCACTTATCAGTTAGGATGTCGCTGACCACATGGCTGAGCTTTGGCATTTATCAGTTAGGATGTTGCTGGCCACATGTCTAAGCCTTGACACTTATCAGTTAGGATGTTGCTGGCCACACGACTAAGCCTTGACACTTATCAGTTAGGATGTTGCTGGCCACATGGCTGAGCCTTGGCATTTATCAGTTAAGATGCTGCTGGACACATGGCTGAGCCCTTCTTGTTTACTGAAAAACAACAGGAAAACAGAGAGCTATCACGTAGTGGTAGAACTAGTAATTGTGGTATAATATATGAGAATAGTTGTTGCACCTATGTCTGTATAAAGAGCATGGTGTGACCAGAAGATCTGTCTCCCAATTGGTGTTCCAATTCATCCTACAGAAGTTCCATAGGGTTGAGTTCAGGGCTCCTTGCAGGCCACTCAAATGTCTCCACACCAAACTCATCAAACCATATCTTCATGGAGTTGGCTTTGTGCACAGTGGCACAGTGATGCGGGAACAGGAAAGGGCCTCTCTTTGTTTACGCCAATATTAACAGAACCCTTCACTGTAGACACCTAAACTCAATCAGTTTGGCTATACAGTGTATATTTGAGTATTTCAAGGCAGGATATTATGTGTATTATCACAACATTTACAGGGTAATAAAGACTCTCTCTTTCACCAAGCTGCATTTAAAAAAAACATGTAGCACGTGTAGCACAATTCTTGTCTTTTTCATTCAATGAGTTGATATTACATGTAAGTGTTTCACCATGTTAATACTATGTTTATCTGGCCTCTCTTCAATGAGCCTCTTAATGGGGCCTCTCAGAGTCACAAGGTAAAAGCATGTGAAATGCATAGGGAAAACTAGAGTGCATTTTCAATAAGCACACAATGACTTATATACTAAAAGCAACTTCACTAGACCAAAGAGTAATTGCTCTAAAGATAGTTGATGTGCTTCTTTTTCAGGTTGCGTAAGACTGCGGACCTTTCGTGTAACCCACAGGATACAATCCCTATTCACACTATGCATTGTGTCTATGTATGTGCAATGATGCAAAATATATCAGCAAAACATAAATCAAAGCAATTGGACTTGCTGTATTTTTCCTGAAGGCATTTCGCTGTTCATCTGACTAGCTTTCTCAATTCAGAATGACAGAATTCAGATTCTCAAAACAGATTCTGAATTGAGAAAGCTAGTTGGATGACCAGCGAATCTTCTTCAAGAAAATTACATCAAGTCCAGATGCTTGTGTTATTGCATGTTATGGCAAGTGGCGTTAAAAGAGAACTATGGGGTAAGTGTTTTTCCCCATAGTTCTCTTTTAGGGTCACAGGAGGACATATACTAACCTCCTCCCATGACCCAAAGCTCAGTATATAACCGGCAATTGCCCGCGATATACTGAGAGTGACGCAGTCGGCACGGATCCCGATAATACTGTCTGGATCCACCTAGCTGTGTGAGTGACAGCTGGCTCTGTGTTACGCCTACTATAGGGGTTCGGTGTGAAGCGCAACTGCGGAGGGGATTTGCAGGAGATGTGGAAAATAGGCTTCTCAGGCGTGAGTCTCAGGCGTCACTCCCAGTCTTAAGGGGGAGTTTGAGACTCTTGCATCACAGCCAGTGTAATAAACGAAATATCAGCAACGCTATTATCTCATAGCATCCCAGTAAGTTAAATTGGCAAAGTAAAAGGTGCAATAGAATACCCTGGCTGTAGCCAGGAACGGTTGTGTTGGTAGGCAAACAAGTATTCCCAAATGTAAGCATCAATTTGTAAAGTCCAGCAGGAGATCATGCATATGGGATAACTGACAGTCTGTATTAGGGCTCCAACTGGAGCGATACTTGCGGTTTGTAACTTGTTGCAGCACAGCCACAGGGTGTGAGTCCGAGTGATGCTTGGTCCGGCAAGTGGAGAAGGGTTCCAAGGTTTCTCAGGGTTCAGGAGGCAGCAGGCGTTCAGACTGCAATCGTAGAACGCCATGCTGCCTCAGCTGGGGCTTTAAATAGCCCAAGGATGTGGGAGGAACCTCCGGCCGCAACGAGCGACTTCCGCGTTCCAGCGTGGAACGCAAGCCGCTCGCCTCACAATCAGGAAGTCGAGCGGCTTCCGCGTTCCACAGTGGAACGTGGAGCGGCCGTCACAGCAGCCAGCCTGCCCGAGGCGGCCTGGAGCGGAGATGGATCATCACAGTACCCCCCTCCAAGGGAACACCCCTGGGGTTCCCAGCCGGAGAAGGTCGATCAGGATATCTACGATGAAAAGCTTTGGTCAGCCGGGGGGAATGTACATCTAAGGAGTCCTCCCAGGAGTCATCTGACGGACCGTAACCCTTCCAGCGTATGAGTTACTGGAGGGAAGAGCCCCTCTTCCGGGAATCCAGTATCCGTTCGACCTCGTACTCCATCTCGCCCCGTACCTCGACAGGAGGAGAGGGGAGAGGTGTTCGGTCTGGGAACGGGTTCGGCCTGAAGGGCTTAAGTAGCAAAACATGGAAGGTTGGATGAACTCGCCAGTCAGGGGGAAGGACGAGTCGAACTACGTTAGGGTTTAAGACCTTCTCAATGGAGAAAGGTCCGACGAACTGTCGGCCCAGCTTGCGTGAAGGTACGTTGACACGTAGGTTTTTAGTGGACAGCCATACCTTGTCGCCCACTTTGTAGATAGGAGGGTTAGTCCGGCGGGTATCGTAAAACCGTTTTTGCCTGTCCTGGGCGGTCTTCAGATTCGATTGCAAGCATACTGAGGTTTCCTCTAAAGACTTCAAGTAATCCTGTACGGAGGGAACATTGGTTGGTGTGAAAGAGGCGGGTAAACTGTTTGGGTGAAATCCGTAATTGGCGTAGAATGGTGTGTGTTGAGAGGAGGAGTTGGTGGTGTTATTGTGGGCAAATTCCGCGAGTGGAAGAAGGTCATACCAGTCGTCTTGGAGATGGGGGCAATAACATCTGAGATATTGCTCCAAGCATTGGTTTGTTCTTTCGGTCTGACCATTGGTCTGAGGATGATAGGCGGTGGACATCCTGTGATCAATCTGGAGAGTCTGGCATAAAGCTTGCCAGAATTTGGACATGAACTGGCTTCCTCTGTCGGATACGATTTGGGTTGGTAAGCCGTGTAGTCTGAGGATTTGGCCGACGAAGGTATGAGCCGTCTCTTTGGAGGTAGGCAGTTTCTTTAAGGGAGAGAAGTGTGCCATCTTTGTTAACCGGTCGACCGTGACCATGATGGTATTGCACCCCCCTTAACGGGGTAGGTCCACAATGAAATCGATGGAGATGGCCTCCCATGGCCGTTTCGGTATGGCTAGGGATGTCAAAAGTCCATAGGGAGGTCTACGCGGGTGTTTAGCCGCAGCTCAAACCTCACAGGTGACTACGTACTTATAGATGGTTTTGTTCATTCCAGGCCACCAGAAATTTCTCTTTACCAGATCTATTGTTTTAGTAACTCCAGGGTGCCCGGCTAGGGGATTGTCGTGTAAGAGGCGGATCAACGAGGTTTGCATCGTGGGTGGTACGTATAATCTCTCTCCTTTGAAGTACAGACCATCGTTCCCTTGCGTGAGTCCAGCAGGAAGAGAGGAGTCCTCGGTGGAAAGTGCGTTTCTCAGCATGTGTGGGAACTGATTGGTAAGTCCTACGAATCGCTCAGGGGGAATCAGGAAGGTAGGTTGTTCTGGGTCTGCCGCCTCTTCTGTTAGGCGGGAAAGAGAGTCAGCCTTCCCGTTCCTTGATCCAGGACGATAGGAGATGTGGAAGTCGAATCTGTCAAACAATATACTCCATCTGACTTGACGGCCCGACATGGTCTTACAAGTTTGGAGGTACTGGAGGTTGCGATGGTCTGTAAGAATGGTAATGGGGTGTTTGGTTCCTTCCAGGAGGTGTCTCCAGTTGACCAGAGCGTCTTTGATGGCCAGTAGCTCTTCCTCGCCGATGGGGTAATTCTTTTCGGCGGTGTTCAACGTTCTGGAGTAGAAGGCGACTGGGTGAAGAGGCTCGGAGTGTGATGAATGCTGCGAGAGAATGGCCCCTAGGGTGAGGTGAGAGGCATCCACTTCTAGGACATAGTGGTATTCAGGGTTAGGGATTTGGAGGATAGGTAGTGAACATATACGTTTGAGGTCATCGAATGCATCCTGGGTCTCTCGGGTCCAGGAGTAGGGTATCTTGGGACTGGTTAATCTCATCAGTGGTTTGACAATCTCTGAGAAGTTCTTGATGAACTTCCGGTAGTAGTTTGAGAACCCCAGGAACCTCTGAAGAGCCTTTCTGGATTTTGGTACCGGCCACTCGAGAATGCAGTCGACTTTAGACTGGTCCATTTGGATGCCTTCGGGGGTGATGCTGTATCCGAGGAACGATATGGCTGACTGTTCGAAAACACATTTCTCCAGCTTGGCGTACAATGAGTAGGCCCGGAGGCACGCTAACACCCATCGAACGTGTTTTCGATGCTCTGCGGGGCAGTTCGAGAAAAAGGGGTTCTACGATTCTGTTACGCCTACTATAGGGGTTCGGTGTGAAGCGCAACTGCGGAGGGGATTTGCAGGAGATGTGAAAAATAGGCTTCTTAGGCGTGAGTCTCAGGCGTAACTCCCAGTCTTAAGGGGAAGTTTGAGACTCTTGCATCACAGCCAGTGTAATAAACGAAATATCAGCAACGCTATTATCTCATAGCATCCCAGTAAGTTAAATTGGCAAAGTAAAAGGTGCAATAGAATACCCTGGCTGTAGCCAGGAACGGTTGTGTTGGTAGGCAAACAAGTATTCCCAAATGTAAGCATCAATTTGTAAAGTCCAGCAGGAGATCATGCATATGGGATAACTGGCAGTCTGTATTAGGGCTCCAACTGGAGCGATACTTGCGGTTTGTAACTGGTTGCAGCACAGCCACAGGGTGTGAGCAGGGGCTTACCTAGCACGAGGCAAACACGGCGTTTGCCTCGGGCGGCATTTTCCAGGGGGGCGGCCCCCCAGGCAGAGGGTGAGGCGGCCGGTGAGCAGAGGGGACCGTGAGCGGGACAGCTTCGCCTTCCGACATGAGGTAAATGCTCGGACCGTATCTCAGGGTCTGATGAGGAAGCCGCAGCCGTTCTCAGTGAACAGCTTCCTCATCAGACCGTGAGATACTGTGTATGTGCGGTTTACTGTCAGTGTGTGTCAGCACGGGACGGTCACTCATCTTAATCATTCTCTTTCCTCCCCTGTACGCTTCACAAGTACACAGTCTCCCCCCCCTCGTGCCTCAGCCCAGTCAAAACGGAATGATTAAGTTCCTCTCCTCACAATCAGGAAGTCGAGCGGCTTCCGCGTTCCACAGTGGAACGCGGAGCGGCCGTCACAGCAGCCAGCCTGCCTGAGGCGGCCTGGAGCGGAGATGGATCATCACACTCTGCCTATGTAGAGGCAGAGCCAGCTATGCCGGCCCCTTCCCCCATCTGTTCCTCCACTCAGCGCCGGAGGATCGGAGAGGGGAGGGGTGGAACCCCTGCGGGGAGTGGTGACTGACAATCACTGCTCTCTGCAGGGAGATGATCGAGAAGTGAGCGAGTGACGGTATGTGTTCGCTCACTTCCCGATCTATTGAACCGGCCTGTGACAGCTTCTTTGTCACACGTGGGCTGGAACTATGAGGATGAGTGAAAATCACTCACTTCATAGTTCTCCTTTCAGGCAGCCCATGTATTTTTAGTGCTTTTGGCAAAGAACCTTCATGCGCTATTGTTGCTTAGTACTGTAGTTGTGCCTTGGGGTGCCATTCTAAATGAATGCCATTGGTGAAGTCTTGGTTCCACACATTATATCTGTAAGCATTTGTAAAAAATTTGTAGTCTACCCTAACATATTATACCTTGTTTCATTTGGTAGTAGATTTGGATACTTATCTTTTTTCTTTGGTTTAAATAGTAAAAAATAACAAAAATGCATTTTCCTGTAATTTTTCCCAACACAATAATTATGTAATTTGCGAACTCCCATATACTTACCCCTATATATAATCATTCAAGTCTGCTGATTAAAATGATATCACATTAGTGTGACTTTTATATAATGTAGTGGAACAGTAAAAGGTCAAAGTAAACCTATGTGTTTTAATTTATAAGAGCTTTGTTTTCCCTTTCAACTCTACATTGCAACATTCAGGAAATATTCATGTTTGCCACTCACTGCACATGTTTTACGACCTTTCGCATAATATGCGTGGTTTCTGCGTCCAGCATTCGCGACAGTAAAAGACCTCCAAACTATCACATATCCTAGAAGACCTCCTGACTTCTTCTTAAAGTGTCACAAAGATAATTCACCTTCACATCCTCAAGTCAGCTAAATGCCTCAGGGCCATTTAGCTTTCATCGAGGAGGTTCCCAGGCAGCTTGTGACACTTTAGAGACCGGGACAATTTTGAGACGGTTCTCCTTATGAAGGAATTTCAGAATAAAACATGAGCTAGGGTAGTAAATCTGTTCATATACACACTAGAACTCAGAGCTCCACCCAATAGTTTAAAAAAAAAACTCTTTGCGCTGATTTTCTATTTTGACGGTGCTACGGAGGTACCAAGCAGAATAGCCGAGCCGAATGCCATTGAGAATAGGGGCGAACGGCAGGGAGTGAGCTGCCGGAGCTTCAGCTCAGTCGATCCAGATGTCCAGATGTCCTGCACTTCAGGTCAGCCGAACATGCAGAGCATGTTCGGCTGACCGAAGTGCAGCCGAAGGCAGCCGATGCATGGCTGATTTCAGTCGCTGTACAGCTGAAAACAGCCGTACAAGCCAGAAGTGAATAGACAAACAGCATTTGGCTCACTTCACTTTGGCTGGGTTATTCACTTGGCTGCCTTCCGCAGCTTTGTGCATAACCCCCTAAACCTTTTTTGGAAATTTAATTTAATCAAATTAGGATGTTACTGATGTAAATAAGCCAAGATGATTGCACAAGAAAAAAATAAACTCCACAGCCAAATATACGCTGCCATTGTTTGCCGTCCTGACACTGTGAAATGCATTCTGTTCTGTAACACCACATACAGCTTTGAGGCATCCATCAAGCATGTAATTGAAAGGATTTGTGTATTTTTAATGGTGCCCTCACAGACCGATGGAAGTGCCCAACTTCACATGCCTGGACATTACTTGACCTACTAGCCCTAAAATGGCCAGAATTTTATAACAGAATTATCCCGAAAGAAACTACAAGGGGATTCACTGCTAAATTAAGGATTGCTGAAATCCAAACCTTGGCAAACTGAACCAGAGCAGATTCACCTATCCTTAGCACTGCTGACCAATCACGTACAACCATTTCACAATAACTAATCCCTGTCCATCTTACCTGTTCCTGTCCTCCATCCCTCAGTACCTTGGTGAATTGAACCTGGGAAGATTCACCCCCCCTGTAGCCCTGATCAATCATTTACAACCCTTTCCCAATAACTCATCCCTGTCCACATTACATGTTCCTCTCCTCCATCCCTCAGAACCTTGCTGAAATGAACTTGGGCAGATTCACCCATCCTTAGCCCTGACCAATCATGTGAAACCCTTTCCCAATAACTCATCCCTGTCAACCTTCCTTTTCCTATCCTCCATCCCTCCGTACCTTGGTGAATTGAACATGGGCAGATTCACCCATCCCTAGCCCTGATCAATCATGTACAACCTTTTACCAATAACTCATCCCTGTCCACCTTACTTGTTCCTGTCCTCCATCCCTCAGAACCTTGGTGAATTGAACTTGGGCAGATTCACCCATCCTTAGCCTTGACAAATCATGTGAAACCCTTTCCTAATAACTCATCCCTGTCCACCTTCCTATTCCTATCCTCCATCCCTTGGAACCTTGGTGAATTGATCCTAGGCATACTCACCCATCCCTAATTCTGACCACTCATGTACAACCCTTTCTTAATAACTCATCCCTGTCCACCTTACCTGCTCCATCTCTTGGAACCTCAGTCATGTAAGCTATACTGTTCATTGCTACTGGCCGAGTTATATTACATGCGTTTTAACGCAAGCTATTCAAACATGGCGATTACCAATTGCATAAAGCACTTGAAACCAGTGGATTTTCTGTCCTTAAAACTATAGATGTCTAAAAATATCTAATCCTTACTTAAGGGCTACCGTACAAAAAAAAAAAAAAAAGAGTGTGTATTTAAATCATTACGTTGCATCATTTTCCTCTTCATCCGTATTATCTCTACCGAGAGGATGAGATCCCGTAACAGTGCCGCCTCAAGCAGCATCATTGTCTATGCAGTGCTCATACATTGAGAATAAAGGGATTATGGCCATATGAGAGGCTTAACAAGCTTTAATCCTCCTGTGATACATGGAATTGCACCAAATAAAGAGCTACATGATAAGGAACTGCAATCCTTGTACTAGTCGCTCATCATGGGAGCACACTGTATTGCACAACTTTTAAAGAGAACCCCCTGGATGTTATGTGGAAGCACAGTCCATGGGTGCTTGACCTGGCAGTTGCCACACCAAGGTCAGTACCTGCCAGGGGAACAACATTTGTGAAGTTTGTAAATTCCCCCTGTATCTTACTTCATTTTACAATCCAAAAGCATGCTGGGGGCTTAAAGACAGACCTGGGGAGAATGAACGGAGGGGCTGCATGAATGGGGGAGGGATTGTCACTGGAGAAGGGGTTAAATAAAAAGGGAATCAGTTGACCTTACCTGATTGGTAATCCTCTGTTTGCCTCCTCCATGATCGCTGGTGGCCCCCCCTCTTCTTCCCACCCCTGGGCCCCGTCTCCTCCTCCACTGCCGGGTCCAGCCTGACTCAGCAGCAGCGGTGGAGAGGAACGCGCCGCTACACAGATCATGAAGAGCGTTCCTCTTCACAGCCGCCAGTGACAGCCAGCAGCATGAGATGCCATAGTGACCCAGGCGGCCCGCACGGCATCAGTGATGTCCTGGCTGGGCCAACTGTACCCCGGGTCCTATAGCGGCTGCCTGGGTCGCTATGGCGATTGTTATGCCACTGCTTGCTACAATACTTACCATGTCTCCAGACCTGTACCCGGCAGAAACTCTGCTCTGCCATGGGCTGTTTATCTCGACTGGATGCTATCCAAAATCATTTCACCCATTTTCCTGTGAGCTCAGGCTGTCTTGGACACACCCCATGGGATCACAGTATAACACTGCAGAGAGCAGGGGTGACATCTTAAATCTCAGTATTTAAGACCATTGCCACAGACCGGAAAAGAGAAAGAAGACCCAAAGAGTGTCCGGAAGGAAAAAAATTTATATACAAAGGAAATTCAGTGGGGGTTTGTTTAAAAAAAAAATTAGTTCTGCTTTAAAATGATTTAGATACTTTCATAACTCCAGTTGTGACGGGTTCTCTTTATTCTAATTTATATATAAGAACAACTTTTTTGTTTTGTATGCCGTGTTTTCTGTTCTGCGGTACAGCATAAAAATCCTACTTCACTGGTTGTCTTAGCTCACACATGGAGCTTTGTCAGCAGTGCTGCATTGAAAACAATCACTCTCCAGGTGGCTTATGTTGCAGGTAATTTTCTCACAGCAATTGTTCTTAAGGCCTCGTTCACACTAAATACAGTGCGTTCCGGGCCGATTCTGGCCAGAACGCACTGCATCGCATTGCGGCCGGCTCACTATGTTGTGGGGCAGGAGGGGGCCCCACAACAATGGCGGCCCATTGAAGTGAATGGCACCGTAGCCACGCCCTCTGGCCACAATGCGATCGGCAGCACAGGATCGCAAGGCACATGATGCCTGCGGTCCGGTCTGAACAAAATGCTGCAAGCACTATTTTGTTCGGACCGGACCAGACCTGACCGCAGGCATAATGTACCTTGCGATCCTGTCATGCCGATTGTATTGCAGCCGGAGGGCATGGTTAGGGTGCCATTCACTTCAATGGACTGCCACGCCCCTCCTGCCACACAACATAGTGAGCCGGCCGCAATGCGATGCAGTGCGTTCTGGCCTAAATCGGGCACTCTATCTGGTGTGAACAAGGCCTAAAGAAGATTCCACTTACTGACATACAGATGAACACTAGTGATGGTCCGAACACACCTGAGTTCGGTTTGCGTTCAAACTTTATAACATGGAAAAAGTTTGAACTCGAACTTCGAACTCAAAGAAAGTCACACATAACACAGAAAATCAATTGACCCCATTTTGAAGGCTTATACTGTATGCAATGTATTGGCCATATAAAGTGTATGAAGTGAAAGTGAAAGAATAAAAATGAAAAATTCCTTTAAATTCCCTTAAACTGCCTGTAGAGTGGCGGATCTGTAAGATGTAAAGATGTATAGAACCTTCTGCAGCAAAACTGACATTTCGAAGGAAGAAAAAAAGTGTGTGGTTCCCCCTCCCAAACAATACCAGACCCTTTAGGTCTGGTAGGAATGTTAGGAGGGACTTCATTTAAATAAAAATAAAAGTGCGGAGTTCCCCATTAAAGTCATATCAGACCCTTAAGGTCTGGTTGAAACTGTTGGAGGGACCCCCCCCCAAAAAAGCACATGGGGTTCCCCTTTAAGGTCTGGTAGGAATATTAAGGTGGAACCCCACCCCCAACAATGGGGGGGAATATGGGGTCCCCCTTAACATTCCTAACCAGACCCTTGATCCGAGCACAGGCCTGTCAAGGCAGGAAAGGGGGGGGGACGAGCGAGCACATGCCCCTCCCTGCCATACAAGGCCACATGCCCTCGGCACTGGGAGGGTGCTTTTCCAGGGTCGCCCCCGGCCAATGGGACAAGGGCCTCTTCCCCACAAGCCCTGTGGCATTGGTTGTGGGGGTGCGAGCAGGGGGCTTATTCACACCTGTCTACCCCTTTAACTATTAACTAAAATACATTTAAATAAAAAGTCCAGACTTTTAGAAAAAAATCCTTTATTTGAAAAAAAAAAACACAACAAAGGATTTTAACAATTCCTTTATTTAAAAAAAAAAATGGATCCCCCGGTGTAATCCAGGGTCAATCATGACGTCCAGCGTTGTCCATGACGAGGACTTGGCAAAATAAAAAAAAAAAGAGAAATAATAAAGAGAAAACTTTTGCGACAAATCTCCCACCGCAGAATAACATTCTGACAGACATCTCCGCTAGCTCCACCCAACTGTTTACATTTGTCAGGTACCTGACAGGACAGGACTTAGCTGTGAGCCAGGATTGGGCAAAGTCATCATTACTTTGCCCAATCATGGCTCCTACAGTGCTCTGTGCCGCGATTGGGCAAAGTCGACCACCTGACCTTTGGTCAGGTGCATTGCTTTACCCAATCAGGGCTTTACAAGGCATGCCCTGATAGTTAGTGTGTTTCGCCGAATACACGGACTAGCGATGTTCTATTTGAATTGTTGTTCGACTCAAACATCGAGACCATCCCTAATGACCACTACAGGAAAACTGAGACAAGCTGCGTATAGTTTATTTGTTATCTACAAATCTCTAAAGAGGAACTTCAGCCAAAAAGTATTATTATTATTATGATGATGATGATGATGATTTTCATTGTTATTATTATCATTATCATTATTGTTATTATTATTATAATTTCCGTTATTATTATTATTATGATTTCCATTGTTGTTATTATTATAAATATTATTATTCAGCAATTTTATAGCATCAACAGATTGTGCAGCACTTTACAAAATAGAGTGAGACAGTTAGTGAGAGCTTACAATCTAGTAGATCAGATCCAAACAAATAGCCCATTAAAAGATACCATAATAAAACCATATTTTCCGGCAATAATGAACTCCAGTCCATAGATTTCATTCTCAGCATATCAGTCTGCTCTCTCCTCCTATCAGCATGCTCCTTGATTGGCTCCTTGTTCTGCTTCTTCCTCTCACACTCACAGCAGGCTGATACCAGGTAGGTACTGCTTGTTTTTAAAAAATACATTAACCATGAACCATGTATTATTGATTACAGAACTGCATTATTTTGACATTTGATATCTGCCAGGAGTTGAGCTTTCAAATGAAACAAGATGAGAGAATTCTGCCACCACCATCAGTAAAAATCACATCTCTGACATGAAATGACATTCAGCATAACTTGTTAGCAACGCATTCAGCACCAGCGATGAATTGAGCAGATGAAACACATTCTGTTTATTTTCTTAGAAAAAGCAAACACAAAGATAAAAGACACAAAATCCTTCTTCACAGGACCATCATTCTGAGATTGGCAAAAGGCTCATCCCACGTTCAAGATTTATATGGCAATGGTTAGATAATACGCGCACGCGCCACACCGACCACCCCAATATACACTCCTTGACAGGCAATATTAAGCAAACATTTCAGGTCTCCATATACAGTATTTTCTTTTTTCATCTTCTTGAACCAAAGTGGACATCTTGTTTCCATAATGTGTGGTGTGGCTCTGCTAAGCCCCCGGGCCCCTATGATCACTCCACTGCATCCCTGCAATTTCTGTTTGTGTGGTGTGGCTCTGGTGACCCTCCTGTGAGTGCTCCCATATATCCCTGCAATCCCTCTTTGTGTGGTGTGGCTCTGGTGAGCTCCCTGTGATCGCTCCCATGCATTCCTGCAATTCCTCTTTGTGTGGTGTGGCTCTGGTGAGCTCCCTGTGATCGCTCCCATGCATTCCTGCAATTCCTCTTTGTGTGGTGTGGCTCTGGTGAGCTCCCTGTGATCGCTCCCATGCATTCCTGCAATTCCTCTTTGTGTGGTGTGGCTCTGGTGAGCCCCCTGTGATCACTCTCGTATATTAGAGGTGCATCGAAATAGAAATTTAAAAACCAAAACAAAACTGAAATAGAAAAAATTGTCAGGCCGAAACCAAAACCGGAAATGTTTTTATTTTAATTTTTATAATTTGTTTAAAATATTTTTTTTTAGAAACTTTTTAAAAAAATTATATTTATTTATTCATTTTTTATTAAATATTTGTATTTTTTACTTTACTTTTAGGGGCTTTGGGGAAATATTAGGGCTCTAAACAGACCCCTGATTCAGTGCTTTCCTCCCGCAGCGCTCGGCCGGCTGTCACTTTCTCTCATCCCCGCTGGGACACAGAGCAGCGCCCAGCGGGGAGGAAAGAAATCACGGATGCGCCGCTGTATTGGCAGGAAAATTGCACTTTCCGCATTTAGCCAAAAGTGCAATTTTTGGCCGATATATGGGTGCATCCCTACCATATATCCCTGCAATCGCTCTTTGTGTGGTGCGTCTCTGGTGAGCTACACCACACAAAGAGCGATCGCAGGACACCTGCTGGCAGCACCCTCCCTATTTAGCTAATTGGGGGTGTCCTTGGACTTGCCACTCCATCTGGACCCCACTTTAGTGGTGTTCACTTCATATCTGGCTGGTGTCTATTTCTCCTGTGCTGGACCATAACTCCTCCCTCCTGAGCAAGCCTGTGCGCAATGCATCAAGAATTAAGTCAGCGTGATAGAACTTACCTCTGAATAATTCAAATCTCACTGGATCACTTATGACCCATGACCATTTGTGTTAGATGGATTAATATAACACCCCCCTCTCCACAGGGGGACAATGCTGCTGTCCAAGGGTGGCTAATGGTTCCTCCATTGATACAGGGGAGCAGTGAAGGAAGCCACCATAATACAGGAAGGGTTTTAGTGGGAGGATCACAAGATGAAAATTAAGGGAGAAAAAAAAACATAAAAAAAACAAAAAAAAAGAAACTTTTCCAGGCATCGTAGGACTGATACGTTGCAATATATTAAATTGTTGCTTGAGCTTTATATACACTTTGGGCTAAATTTATAAAACTTCCATCCAGCTCACAGCCGGGTAAATGTAGTTTGCACAGCACTGGTGTCCCTAGAGGTCAAAGATGAGTATAGGAATTTCTATACTCGTCAGCGCCATCTAGGGGCGCTAGTGCCATGTGAAGGGCAACCAGGCGGAAATTTTGTAGATGAAGCTCTTTAACTCATATAAAATAAAGGAAAAATTAAATATACAGTAACGTAGCAAACCACCAAACGTTTTAGTTTAAACTACAGAAATAATTATCAGTTTGGTAAATAAATGGGCATTTGTGATATTTCTATATAAGTCCTGGCTGCACTCTAACAAGGTCCCTATACTCCTTCATCTCATGCAAATCATTCAGTTGCTTCCAGGCCTGTCACCTGATCTGTAGTCACAGCAGCTGTAACTTTCAATTAGTGGAGCCCTAAAATGATCCGGCAATACTCTGGGGACCTCGCTCCTGTATATAATCAGAAGAATACACCGCAAAAATGGGAAAACGGAAAGAAGCTTAAACATGCAGTTTACCCCCGAGACCTCCTGAACTTCCTTCATGCAGAGCTGCCACCATTGGAATGTCTTATTTTAGCAATTCTCAGGATTTTAAAATGCATGTGACATTAAAGGATAATTTTTTCCCTCCCCCCCATGTTAATGTCAGCACTTACCTTAAATGATGTCTCTTAATCAGATCTTCCTCTTCTTTCCTGATGTTTTCATCTGTCCCTCCAGCGGTGCGGCTGCTCTCCGATCCAGCGCTGACTCCTCTCTGCTAACAGGCACTTCTGATCCAGCGGTGTCTGCATGCGGGTGCATGCGTCCATAGACTTACCTTGCGTCTCTGCTTGTCTCCCGGCCGAGAATCCGAACTGCGCATTCTCAGACGGGAGCGCCCAGCCGAAACAAGGTAAGTGTTAAGCGCTGTTAAAGCGGGGTTTTAAAAAAAAAAAAACGTTTTGCCTATATCTACTGCTTGATAGCAGTAGATATAGCCAAAAAAACAAGAGGGTTTAGAACCCCTTTAAGAATCTCTCTCTCTCTCCAATATACTGTATCCAGGGCCAGTGGGCACACAATCTTTCACTCTCGCAGCAAGACCCATGTGCTGGGATCACTTGTTTTACGCAGAATATTTTCTTGTTTCGATGGTCTACATTGAAAATAAAATGGAAATAAGAATAAAGCTTAAAAGGAGAGCTATGAGGCAAATTATTTTCACTCAGTCTCATAGCTCGAGCCGACGTGTGACAATGAAACTGTCACACGTCGGCTCAATAGATCGGGAAGTGAGTGAACACATAACATCGCTCGCTCACTTCTCGATCATCTCCCTGCAGAGAGCCGTGACTGTCACTCACGGCGCCCTGCATGGATTCCCCCCTCCCCGCTGATCCTCCAGCGCTGACTGGCGGAACGGACGGGGGAGGGGGCGGGTACAGCTGGCTCTGCCTCTAGATAGGCAGAGCCAGCTGTCAATCACGTAGCTGGGTGGATCTCGACAGTAATGTCGGGATCCATCCCGGCTGCGGCAGTCTCAGTATACCCTGAGCTGTAGCTCACAATATACTGAGCTTTGGGTGACGGGAGGACGTCACCAACCCAGTCACAATCTTTGATAGGACACAGGCAGGTCATGGCTGGTTGTTGTACATAGCTTCTTGAAAACATCACAGCGCCTCAGTACCCCTCTCAAGAGCCATTGGCTCTGATGCAAGCACTGGGATGGCTCTTGTGAGGATATGTGCAAATATCAATATGCCTTGATGGGTGGATGTCAGTCCTAGGCAGGCTGTATTTGCACACAGACCACCATAGACAATTCCCACATGTGATGCTGAGCCTCCCTGATTCAAAGAACTGAAATCCAATGAAGGAAAGGGTTGTATCAGGGACAGTCAGGCCCTGGAAGAAAGAGCTAGATGGTGCTTGGTTTTTGGGGGTCCCATTAAAAATTGGCTATGGGCCCCCATGATCTGTAGGTATGCCCATGAGCAGGTGGGTGACATCACTTTGCCTCCAGTAGACCAACACAACCAATCTCACTGCTATCTACAGAGGAGAAAGGAACTGCAAGAGGGAAGGTAAGGCTATAGGGGCCAGAGGATGCTTTTTACAGACACACTGTCACCTTGCCCTGCATAGGCAAGGTAACTGGGTCTCTTTAAAGCTGAGCTCTACCCTTGAACTGCAAAGGTTAACTGCCTACTTAGCTGAGGGGATGATGAATAAGGTGATATACTTACCTTATTCACACACCTTTCTAATGTCATCCTGTGCAATGCAGGACCAGCAGTCCTCCATTGTACGTAAGATTGCCAATGGCCCACCCACAACCCAAGATGTCGGACAACAGAGAAGAAGCCGGCTGGAAGGATTAAGTAAGTATATCACTTTATTCACCATCCCCTAGTTTAAAAGAACAGGTAACCCCTACAGTGAGGAAGGGGGCCCACTGAACGGACAACATTTTCTTATTTCCAGGAGTTCAACTTTAAGAGAACTGTAATGATGCACCACGTAGTCAGGAAAAGAAGATGTTGGCGTGGATTAGGAAGCATGCCTGACACCACTGGGAGAAGGTTAGAACTGCACAGGGAATGCATATTAACTGAAAGTAAGTTTGTGGTTCTCTCAAAAACAAACGATTAGTAAGTCATTGCTGCTTCAGCAACTAAAAGCTAAGAGATGCTAAGCAGAAATACATACAGTGAGTCATGGATAACATACCTTAGAGAGAAGCCAAACTAAATATACATGAGGCTCAACTCAAGCACAGTACAACACACTTTCTTTGCCATAGATGTCTTTATTTTCAGCCCGGTGAGTGTTATTTTTAACTCTTATTGTCGGAAATAATGGTCCTCTTAGTAAACAACAGTTGTAGCTTTAGTGAATTGGGCCTACATCGTGCTACAAATACAGTTACATTATCATGGTAAACATATACAGTTCTTTAGATAGAAAAACAGTTCCACATCAACACTAAAATGCTTGAAGAGGAGCAATTAAGATAGTGAACTTTATAGGCTTGGATCTCTGGTAAAGACATCCCCAAATTATACTGTGATACTGTCATATGGGCTAGAATCGGACTTATGTGGTACATGATGAAGTTTAAAAATTGTTATACTGTTAAAGTGACACTAATCTCAGGAGTTAAATCTTAAAAATACGTTCAAGTACCTTCACTATTAACAACAATGTATCTTATTTGTGTATCACTCGTCTGTAGATCCTCCAATCATCTCTGAATTGGTGCCAACACTGTCCTTCCTTCTGGAGGGGGACTACTTTTGTTCCCCATGGTCCCTGTGTGTGTTGTAATTGTGTGTGTGCTAGTAAACTAAACCTGAGATTGTAGTCCATCCCGGGAGCAAGCTTGGAGAGGTGACTACTTTACAACAAACACAGGGACCATGAGGAACAAAAGTAGCCCCCCTCCAGAAGGAACGACAGTGTCAGCATTCAGAGATGATTTGAGGATCTACAGTCGAGTGATACACAAATAAGATGCCAACCCCCACAACCACTGGGACACCCTCCCAATGCCAAGGGCCTGTGGCCTGGTAAGGTGCAGAGGGGGCACTCAATTGCCCCCCCCTTTCCTGCCCTGCCGGGCCTGTGCTCGGATCAAGGGTCTGGTAGGAGTTTTATTGGGGCCCCCATGTTTCTTTCCCATTTTTGAGGGTGGAATTCCTGCTTAAAATTCCTACCAGACCTTAAGGGCCTGGTATGACTTTGAGGGGGAACCCCACACATTTTTTACAAATTTTTTTTACATGGGGTCCCTACTAAAATTCTTACCAGACCTTAAGGGCCTGGTATGACTTTTGGGGGGAACTCTGCGCACTTTTTTTATTTCTAACTTGGAGGGGGTCCCTCATAACATTCCTATCAGACCTAAAGGGTCTGGTATGAATAAGGAGGGGAACCTCACGCTTTTTTTTTCTTCTGTGGACTGTAACACAAAAAAATGTGTCTAATGTCCCTTTGCTGCAACGGAAATTCACTCTGAACAAAAATTCGTACATACTACCGCTAACCAATTTCGTCCGAATCTGAATCCCGAAACAAAATTGACTTTTGGACTCGAATCATGAAAATTGAAATAATAAAAAATCCGAATGAAAATGCTGCACATGTCTAGGATGAAGCATGTAGGCAAAGGACACACCTCTGCCATGTCTCCAGTACTGCAGACCATGATTATGCCCACAAATTGATTGGTTTTAACCAATAATTTTTTTCCCATCACTCCTTTTGCTTCATTTTAGCTTTTCAATATAAATATGTCATAATTGAAGGATCAGATCAATGGATTAGTGCAGTAACACACTTTTGATAGTTAAATATAATTATTTATTTTTTGTTATCTGTAAATCAGTCCAAAAAGAGGGACAACTGAGGAATAAAGAGGGACGGAGAGATTTGGTTGTGTACTAGTGATTGGGCTCGATGTTTAAGCCGAACGTGCGTTCGGCCTGAACATCGGCCGTTTGTGTGTTCGGCGAACACATGATCTGTCAGGGCATGCGGCAGGCTGTGCGCCCCCTGAGCGCCCCACAGGGCACTGTGCCTTGTGAGATGAGTCGTTGTCGTGGACAACGCTGGATGTCGTGATTGACCCTGCATTATATATTGATGGATCCATTTTATTTTTAAATAAAAAAGACTTGTCTTTCGTTTTTTTTTTTTAAATGAAGGACTTTTTCAAAAGTCTGAGCTCTTTTTTATAATTTTATGTAACCCTTTAGTGAATGGTACCCCTTACTCATTCACAAGGGGGGGCACATCTGGGTGCCCCTTTATTAAAGGGGTACCCTGATGTGAATAAGCCCCCTGCCCGCACCCCCACAACCAATGCCCCAGGGCTTTTGAGGAAGAGGCCCTTCTCCCCATTGGCACGGGGACAAAGTGCTTTTCCAGGGGCAACCCTGGAAAAGCGACCCCCCCAGTGCAGAGGGCATGTGGCCCTGCCAGGCCTGTGCTCGGATCAAGGGTCCGGTTGGGAATTTTAGGGGGGACGCTTTTTTTTTTTCACAACCCTGAAAGGTTGCTATTTGCTTGAATGTCAATAAAGTCATTTTGGACATAGATCCTTGGTGTGCTGGTGGTATACCTTACTTCTTGGTTCTAAGCAGTGCCATCCACAGCCACTTCAGCACCCACTTGTTTTAGGGGTTTACCGTTCAGGATGGCAGTGGGATGTCTACAGGAAAAAAGTGAGCAAAAGTCTTCCTTGTGTAGCAGTGTGCAGTGGTAAGTGCAACACCTGCTTCTCTCTCCAACAACAGCTTTCTTTATTGATGAACTTGGTTTTGCAGTAAAATTGCCGCTCACTCGTCCCCTTCCTTTCCTGCCCTGCCAGTGCTCGGATCAAGGGTATGGTAGGAATGTTAGGGGGGCTCCACATATTTCCCCCCATTTTCTGGGGCTGGGGTCCCTCCTAACATTCCTACCAGACTTAAAGGGTCTGGTATTGTTTGGGAGGAGGAACAGCACGCTTTAAAAAAAAAAAAAGAAATGTAATTTTTTTTTTCTTTATGTCATTTTATTATCCTTATGTCAGTTTTGCTGCAGCAGGTTCTATACATCGTACAGGTTTGCCACTTTACAGGCAGTTTAAAGGGACTTAGTTAAAAACTGTATTTTTGAAAAAAAAAATTTTTTATTGATTCCTGTCCCCCAGGGCAGTACCTGCATCCCCATACCCCTTATATGGACAATACATTGCATATAAGCCTTCAAAATAGACTTGCATTGAGTTCGAGTTCAAATTCAAACTTTTCCCATGTTCTAAAGTTCGAATTCGAACTGAACAAGCACACCAAAGCTATGCTTTATTCTGCTTTATGTTAAAAAGCAGAATAAAATATGTGTTTTTCCCCATAGTTCTCCTAAAGGTCACGAGAGGACACAAACTAGTGTCCGCCCGTGACTCAAAGCTCAGTATATTGCGAGCTACAGCTTGCGGTATACTGAGACCGCCGCAGCCAGGACGGATCCCGACATTACTGTCGAGATCCACCTAGCTGCGTAATCGACAGCTGGCTCTGCCTATCTAGAGTCAGAGCCAGATGTACCCGCCCCCTCCCCCGTCCGTTCCTCCAGTCAGCGCTGGAGGATCAGAGCGGGGAGGGGGGGGGGGTCCCTGCAGAGATCCGTGAGTTACAGTCACTGCTCTCTGCAGGGACATGATCGAGAAGTGGGCGATGGTATACGCTCGCTCACTTCCCGATCTATTGAGCCGACGTGTGACAGTTTCATTGTCACACGTCGGCTCGAACTATGAGGTTGAGTGAAAATCACTCCCCTCATAGTTCTCCTTTAATGAGACGCCGGCTTGTTCTTTTTTTGTTATAAACTTTTTCTTTTGAATGTGTACTTTTTTTCCTTTGCTCATTGGATTATAATATTTGCTGTATACCTTGCTTTCATCACGGTTACCAGGTAACAAGCGGAGCACCGCTGTGAGAGGGCGTCGTGGCCGCCCATACGCGGAGACGTCTTGAGACGTGACAAATGAAACAGATAAATAATAATACATTAGTGTCATGCATATTTTGCCTGAAGGTAAGATCGGGAAATATTGTTAATCCCTTCAGTATGAAGCGATGAATTCATTATTATAATAATGCTTTAATTAGACAATAATTAATTTTTTTCCAGCTCTACATTTAAAAATACTTAATGAAGGAGGGAAGTGGTCTTTGCGATGCTGCGGCGCTCTACTGAAGTATGATGTGTGTTCAGATTTAAAGGAACCCAAAATAAAATAATTACAAAGTAGGGATGTCCTATCGGGGCATTTTGACAAGTACAAGTACTTGTCAAAATGCCTTGTATCGGGCCCGATTCCGATGCTAGCATCGGTATCGGGACATCCCTATTACATAGTAATTAAAGCTAAAGTTCAATCTCCTTATATTTTTGTCTTCCCTGGTACAATATATCCAGGGCCCGTGGGCATACAATCAGGGCCGGATTCCCCACAAGGCCACCGAGGCCAGGCCTCTGGGTGGAAGGGAGCAGAGGGGCGGCAGCGGTGTGGAATCCCCCGACGCCTGGAACATGCAGTTCCAGGCGCTGCAAGTTGTTTTCTACATTTAGCCCTGTTTTGGGCAAGCAGAGCTAAATGTAGTGTGAAGAAGCCGCTTGTTCGTTTACAAGTGATCTCGGTGATCTCCGCGATCACTTGTAAACAAAAATACACCCCCCGCACCTACCTCTCTCCTCGCTGGCTCCGTCCTCCCCCGGCCGCCAAGTCTCTCTCCTCACTGGCTCCATCCTCTGGGCTCCGTCCTCTCCCGGCCGCCAAGTCTCTCTCCTCACTGGTTAAAATTAACCCTGCCGCTCCATGTGAACAGTGAGAGGGAGAGCAGTCTTCCACTCTCAGCTGTCATAGGAGTTCCAGCACAGTGTTGTGCTAGAACTCCTGTTCTGGAGGTGACAGGGTCAATAAAGAGAAACTGTCACCTCCATATGCTATCACACAGGGGATTGTTCGCTCCTGTGTAATAGCGATAAAGTAAAGTGGAAAAAAATAATTTATTAAAAAATAATTAAATAAATTTAAAAACATTAAGAAGAAATAATAATTAAATTAAAAGAATTTAAAAGGTGATTAAAA
>NW_017306406.1:653830-663854 GCF_000935625.1 Nanorana parkeri | reverse complement strand
TTAAAAAGTGAAAAATAATAATAAAAAGTTAAAAATAATAAGAAAATCATTATAAAAAAAATAAAAAATAATAAGATAAAAAAATTATAAAAAAGTAAACAATAAGATAAACAAATAAAAAAATAAAGATACAATAAAAATAAAACGAATCTTGCCGCCCCTGCCATGCAGTTGCCATTCTCCAATGATGGGGGGTTGGCGGGGAGGAGGGCGCATTGCGGAACCTGGCCTTGGGGCAGCAGAGAGAGTAAATCCAGCTTGCCTACAATCTTTCACTCTCAAAGCAAGAACCATCTGCTGTTATTACTTGTTTTACATTGTCTTAGGGGACTCAAAAAAAGCAGAATTACTCACCTGAACTTCGATCGACAAGACCTCTCTCCCCCTCTGCTCCCCCCTTTTGTGGCCTCACATCTATTGCAAGTCAATGGACCTGCATAAGACATGATGACGTCAGCAGTCCATAGCCCACCGGAGACCAGTGGAAAAGAGGCTGCATGGTCATTCTAACAGCCCAGAGGGAGCTAGCAGGACCGAGGATCAGGTGGGTAATACAGCTTTATTTACGCCCCCCAGACAGCATGAGCACTTAAGCCTTGCAATGCAGGTATTATGACTCCAATTGTTGTGATAGTGATGTATCCCCTCCCGAGACCTCTGTAGCTGGACTGTATGTAGCAGATACAATCACCACAGATCATCATATAGCCAGGGCCGGATTTACTCTCTCTGCTGCCCCAATGTCAGGTTCCTCAATGCGCCCCCCTGTATGCAGGCTGCATACAAGTGATCTCTGCGACAACGCCGGGATCACTTATGCAAAACAAGCGGCGGCTTTCCCGCTGTACATGTAGCTCTACTTGCCCAAAGCAGAGCTAAATTTAGAAAACAACTACCCGCCCGACGCCCGGAACTGCATGTCCCGGGAGATTGGAATTCCACACCCCTGCTGCCCTTCGACTCCTTGCTGCCCTGAGGTCGGGAGGCCTTGGATGGCCTTGTGGAAAATCCAGCCCTGCAGATAGCTGAACTCTCCAAATATTTTGCATCAACAACAATCTTTATTGCATGCAGCAGGATTCTGGCAAACAATAGGATGTGGTAGGTGTTTGTATTTGAAGGTCAAAAGGAATATTTCTCTCTTCACCTCATGTGCATGTCTTGCCTTATGTTAGTAGAAGCTCATACTGAGGAAGGACGACATGACATCATAGAAACGGCCACAAGATGGCAGCATCACAGAACAATATCTATGGCAATACACAATAAACAAATACCAATGCAACTGCATTGTCCATACAACTGCAGGAGGCAGCACAGCGGGTGTAGGCCCATTGAAACGGTAAGTCTTTTGTTCGCCTTGAGTTCTTCTTTAAATCTGCCTGATGGTAAGATTGGTAGCAGATTGGCTTTAATTCTGTATAGAAACAGCTGAAGACAAATACTTTGAGCCGATAGTCAAGCCATTATATAGGAACTTAAAAAACCTCGCCCACAGCACTTTGTATCATGCTTTAGTATACAGTATATCCTTTCTGCTGGAAATTAATGAGTTTACAACCAATTATCAAACTTTATTGACAGCACAAACCATCGATAGGCAACGCTCTCTCGACCCTGATGACATTTGGATGTACTTTGAAAGCCAACAAAAGTTGAAGAATAGAGAAGGAAATGCCTTGAAGCTGAGGAGTATTGATCTAGATTGCTTTAAACCTGAAGACTTAATTACACATTGAATTTACATTAGACTAACTAGCTGTGTATCCCTTCTCCTTCATTACCGCCATGACATCTAAATGACTAGGTTTGCTTGAGGTCTCGTCACAGGGTACGCAGATGAATTCTAACAACCGGGCTTAAATGAAAACTCCACTTTCGCTAAAACATTGACATAACCCATGCTAAACAAGGCATGTTGTCACTTGAAGTACAAGTCAACTCAATTGCTAAACTTTAATACAAACTTTAAAATGTAAATGTAGTTTACAAAGTAATTTTACACTTTTTTTTAAATCTGCAGCTTTCTATTAAAATAATACTCCCTCCTCATTGGCTTACCTCTACACAGGCTATCCCCCCTTTAGTCTATCATGAATGCAGCTGCTAGATTCATTCACCTGACCAACTGCTCAGTGTCTGCAACCCTCCTCTGCCAATCCCTCCACTGGCTTCCAATAGCCCAAAGGATAGAATTCAAAATATTAACAGTCCCTTTTAAAGCCATTCACAACTCTATATCTCCAACCTTGTCTCAAAGTATCACCCTAACCATCCCCTCCGCTCTTCCAAAGACCTCCTGCTTTCCAGCTCCCTCGCCAACTCCTCCCATGCTTGCCTCCAGAACTTCTCTAGAGCCTCTCCCATCCTCTGGAACTCTTTACCCCAACCTGTCCGTCTATCTCCCACTCTGACTGACTTTAGGCGATCCCTAGTGACACATCTCTTCAGGGAAGCCTATCCCACCTCAAACTAATCACTGAACCATCACATTCTCAAACAATTCATCCCCACACAGCTACCACCTCATGTATCACTTGCCACTCCCTTATAGAATGTAAGCCCTCAGGGGCAGGGCCCTTCTTACCATCCAGTCTTGAATTGTATTGTAATTGTAATGTCTTCCTTATATTGTACAGCGCGTGATGGTGGAGTGGTTAGGTTGAGGTGGGAAAGGCTTCCTTGAAGAGATGAGTCTTAAGGGATCACCTAAAGGCAGTCAGAGTGGGCGATAGATACACTAATTAGGTACTCCATGAGTAGACTGCTAGATGTTCAGCCTGTTCCTGATCAAAAGTTTAGTCTGCCTGCCCATGCCCTTAATTACTCCCTTGATTGTTTAGAGTTCTTGTATCATGCATTGTTTAGAGTTCTTGTATAGACCAATGATCATGTAGTAGACTGCTAGATGTTCAGCCTGTTCCTGATCAAAAGTTTAGTCTGCCTGCCCATGCCCTTAATTACTCCCTTGATTGTTTAGAGTTCTTGTATGTGCTCATCATGATCATTGGTCTATAACCACTGTCATTGCAAATCATTGCTCTGTCTACCTATCTGGAACCTGGACTGTTTAGGATCAGTTTGTCTGAGCCTGATCTGGACATAAGGGCTATTTCACACCAGCCTCAGTGTGTTCCAGCCCGATTGGTGCGGGAACGCACTGGATCGCATTCCGGCTGGCTCACTTTGTTCTGGGGTGGCAGGGGGTGTGGCGGTGCATTGAAGTCAGTTGGGCAGGAACGCACTGGGACTGATGTGAACTAGCCATCAATCATCTGACTCTGCCAATCTCTGTTTGCTCTGACACATCCAACAATTTTGCATGTTTTATGCCCGTTAGTCAGCTTTCGCCTCTGGTGATACAATGGGTCCACTAACCTCTGTGTCAGTTTCTCTATGTGACAATACTAGGTAGCTTTTGGTTGACAGATGATTTTGGAGACAAGGCACAGAAGCGCAGTACAAGTCAACAGAAAAAGGTGGTGATAAGGCGTAGTCATGGACCAAGTTAAGTCTATATGTAGATAGGCGATTGAACTGGTGAGCAGTTTTCGCGCGGATCTTGCACGTTTGCACTTGCATGACTGTTCTTTGAAAACCGTGCAGTTATCGCGCGGTTTTCAATGCATTGTCTATGGGACCCAAACCGCACGACAACCGCCCGAAAATAGCTCCTGGACCTTTTTGCATGACAGGCAATTTTCTCCGCGCGACAAACCGCAAAAGGTGTGACCAGCCTCCATTGACTTCAATGCAACTCTGTGTTCTGCACGATATCAGGTGACAAATCACCTAGGTGTGAACCTAGCCTTACAGGCTAGGGGTATGTCCATGACAGCCTGGACTTAGAGAAAGTGAGTTTAATGCTGGTTGCCTTTCAAACCAGAAGACTGAGGGCATCTTGTGGGAAACGATTGAATTAATACAATTATGGAATTTTGCGCTACAAAATGCAGGTCCATGCAAAGAAAATTCAGCAAATCAGAGAATTGTAACTCAAAATCTGCTTTTTTTTTTCATAGACGAGACATCATGATCATGTGTCTTTAGCAAGTGGCATGCAAATGAACACAATGTTCTGTCTTTACAATTCATCAACAAAGGAAGTGTGAGGATTCTTAATGCTTGCTAATATTAGAAGTTGTTTTAATATAAATTGCAGTGAGAAGACTCTTTTAAATTAGAAAAAGAGAAGTGGCAAGCTATCTTGACAAAACTAATTAGGGTGTCATGTTGTTAAGCACTGAATAGCTAAATAGATTCTTTCAAAATAAAAATAAAATTGAATTCTGTTGAGTTAAGTCTTAGCACATAAAATGATATCCAAATAGACTAAAGTCTGCTACGTACTAACCATTGCATAATCATGAGGGTTTTTTTTTTTGTCATTATGTGCTCAAACTCCAGCATTAGGTTTGATCCAGCTCGCCAATAAGCGCAACAATGTCTAAAAGGAAGCTGAACTACAAGCAAGTTGTAAAGTGGAAATACATACACTATATAGCCAAATATTTTTACACACCTGATGATTACATCTATACGAGCTTCTTGGACATCCCTTTCCATACCCATGGGCATGGAGTTTCATCTCCTTCAGCCTTCACTCTTTTAAGGTCCCCACACACCTTACGATAATCGTACGATAATCGCGGGAAATCCCGCGATCGTACGATTATCGTAAGGTGTGTGGAAGCCGTGCGACCTCTACTACTGTAAGACAGTAGAAAGGCATCATGGCACACTCACAAACTAGCATGTAAAACAACTTGTCTCCCCCTCTAAGGACAATGACAGAGGTTTGGATACACGTCTTCTGCAAAGGATGTGTAAGCCGCACTGCCGCGCCAAGGCACCTCTTATAGTGCGGTCCTAACTCTAAACTATGAGAGTCTCCATCTTGGAGCACATGGGGCAGAAGATATCAAATTGGGTGCAGGCCTGTCAGGAGGACGCCCCACCTCCTTAAAGGTACAGAAACACATTGTTGAGTGCGTTTGTCGTTTGTTTTGCTCTACTACTGTAAGACAGTAGAAAGGCATCATGGCACACTCACAAACTAGCATGTAAAACAACTTGTCTCCCCCTCTAAGGACAATGACAGAGGTTTGGATACACGTCTTCTGCAAAGGATGTGTAAGCCGCACTGCCGCGCCAAGGCACCTCTTATAGTGCGGTCCTAACTCTAAACTATGAGAGTCTCCATCTTGGAGCACATGGGGCAGAAGATATCAAATTGGGTGCAGGCCTGTCAGGAGGACGCCCCACCTCCTTAAAGGTACAGAAACACATTGTTGAGTGCGTTTGTCGTTTGTTTTGCTCTACTACTGTAAGACAGTAGAAAGGCATCATGGCACACTCACAAACTAGCATGTAAAACAACTTGTCTCCCCCTCTAAGGACAATGACAGAGGTTTGGATACACGTCTTCTGCAAAGGATGTGTAAGCCGCACTGCCGCGCCAAGGCACCTCTTATAGTGCGGTCCTAACTCTAAACTATGAGAGTCTCCATCTTGGAGCACATGGGGCAGAAGATATCAAATTGGGTGCAGGCCTGTCAGGAGGACGCCCCACCTCCTTAAAGGTACAGAAACACATTGTTGAGTGCGTTTGTCGTTTGTTTTGCTCTACTACTGTAAGGTCGCACGACTTTAAACTTACGAAACATGTTTCAAAACCCGCCGAGTATCATACGATGTTCGGCGGGTGTGTAGCATGTTCGTAAGATAAAAGCCGGACGGGCCGATGTGCGCAAGCGCACACTGCCCGTTCGGCATTGCGGTCATCGGAAGCCCGCCCCTCAGGGAGCATGGCTTGCGATCATCGCAAGTACGATCTGCCTATGCAAGATAGGCAGATCGTACATTTTTTTAAGTACCTTACAACCATCGCAAGACAAATTCTTGCGATGGTTGTAAGGTGTGTGCCCAGCCCAGGAAAGTTTTCCACAAGATTTCGGAATGTGTCTGTGGGAATTTGTGTCTATTCAGCCAAAAGAACATTTGTGAGGTCCGGTACTGATGTTCTATAACAAGTTTGGGCTTACAGTTGGCATTGCAATTCATCCTGAAGGAGTTCAGTTGGATTGAAGTCAGGGCTCTGTGCAAGCCATTTGAGCTTCTCCAAACGAACCCATCAAACCATGTCTTTCTGGATCTGGCTTTCTACACAGGGGCACAGTCGTGCTGGGACAGAAAAGCACCTTCACCAAACTGTTACCACGATTGTGGAAGTTCACAATCACCTAAAATGTCTTTGTATGCTGTAGAATTGGCAGTACCCTTCACTGGAAACACCTGAACTTAGTCATTTGGAAGGGTGACTACATACTTCTGGCCATATACATACTGTAGGAGTGGTGGTCAGATATCCAACAACTTTTGACCATGTAGTGCAGGTGTAGCTGAACTCCAGCCCTCCAGCTGGTGTAAAACTACAAATCATGACATGCAAATATACATGTAGCAGTCAGAGTCTTGCAATGCCTTATGGGACTTGCAGTTTCCCAACAACTGGAGGGCCAAAGTTTGGCTACCCTTGATGTAGTGATGTACATCTTGAGGAATGCTGAATTAAGTTGTACTTGCTTAGAAGGACATTGCATTCATGTATGTATACAGGGATACAGCATAGAAGAGAGGAAAAACATACTGTATATACAGATAGAACTTCCTGTGTATCGCAGACAAGCATACATAAGCATAGAGACCAACACTGCACCACACCGCCATCTAGTGCCCAATGAGCTGTTGTATTTCCAACAAGTACCATATTAGCAGTGGATATCTGAACACAAGACAAGTCATTATCAGATTAGCAGACCAGAATATTGTCAGGATAGGTTACCAAAGCACCAACATGAATATCATACTTTATTACGGAGAGGTTTAGATACTATACTACAGCACCAATCCAAATTTAAATGCAGCAACAGATGATGTCAGAGCCATAATGGAGCATGCTCAGGTAGTAGCACCACAACTCTTCCAGCCCATGGTATATGTCTAGGAAAAGCAAGCCCCTGTGCCGCAAAATAGGCAGCAAGTAATTTGAGAAAGTCAGTTGCTGGTGCCCTGGGGTTGGGGGAGAGCAGGCACTTGTGGCTCAAAACAAAGTCATCCACATTTCATTATTCAGTGTGAGCTTCCTGATGATGGCAACAGAGGACCATGCCTCCGGATGTGCATGTGACAGGGTGACAATGCAGCAGAGTCTTTTGGAGAAAGGGACAGAGCATTGTCACTCTATAAGTGCCTGGACGCAGATCCTTATACCTGATCACCAGGTATAATTTTAATGAAAGCTGCAGACTGAAAGAGTGAAGATTACTTTTAAAATTACATTAAAGGAGAACTATGGGGTCAGTGCTTTTCCCCTTAGTTCTCCCCAGGGTCACGGGAGGACACAAACTAGCGTCCTCCCATGACCCAAAGCTCAGTAAACCGCGAGCTACAGCGGATCCAGACATTACTGTCTGGATCCACCCAGCTGCGTGATTGAGAGCTGGCTCTGCCTACCTAAAGGCAGAGCCAGCTATACCCGCACCCTCCCCCGTCCGTTCCGCCAGTCAGCGCTGGAGGATCGGACAGGGGAGGGGGGGGATCCCTGCAGGGAGCTGTGAGTCATAGTCATGGCTCTCTGCAGGGACATGATCGAGAAGTGAGCGAGCGACTGTATGTGTTTCATTGTCACACGTCTGCTCGAACTATGAGGCTGAGTGATTTTCACTCACCTCATTGTATTCCTTTAACATGTTAAAGATTATATGAGACTTTAGTGATTGGGTTTACACCTACTTTTCAGTTTAGGTATATCCAATTTTTTCCCCCTTTGTTTTGGATAAAGTGACGAAGCATTATAACAACTAACAAATCCCAGGAGCTCAATGTGCTCCTTACAAATGACAGCTGCCTCCTAACTTTAGATTTTTATTCTAGACTAGTTTTGTAGCTCGAAAAGTATCAGTACATGTACTTGTATCGGTGCAACCCTAATGTTAATCTTTCCCTGCTCTCTCCAAAACTTTAAAAACAACAGCCGTTCTGGAATAGTTCATTTGGAGATCAATTTGTTTTTTTTTCCATTCTGCAATGTGCATATATCAATTATGTTTTTATTTTTTATGTTTAATATATTTTCATTTCAGTATACATAAATATATAGCACACGTACATACGTTCTGTGTATAAACAGATATCAGGGACTTTTCCCAAAGAAGAAGAAAAATAATAAAGAAACTTAACTGTCAATCTCTATATATTTAGCAGATGCTTCTACATTACTTTATTACAACATATACATAGCTATTCCCTTTATTTTGCAAAACCTCATATTGTCCATTTCTACTTCAGTTATGTTTTAACCTTTGTATAATAAAGAATCTTTGTTTTATCATGTTGTAATTGCTTGGTTTTGTCACTTGGTACCTTAAAAGCCCCATTCTTTCTTTTGCATGTTGATTCCTTACAAAAATTAAATTTCAAATGTATGGCAAAGGAGGAGTAAAAAGAAGTAGTTGATCTGCGTTGTTTCCACCTACATACAAACTGAAATAACAGCCACTCAGGTCCAAATACCTTGCTGCTGCTGCAATTCTGCTTCATTTCTTGATGTGGCAAATTTAACTCAGCATGTCAAGTTTGGCATCCCAAATGCGACCATTGAGGCCAGTAGGACTGATGGGTTTCAGATGCTTGGCACGAGATTGAGGCGTGGTATGTCACAACGGACAATCAGGAGACAGCATTACTGCTTCAATAAAGCCTACAAACTGCCACTCAACTGGTTCTAGAGAGCAATCCACCAAGAATAGTATTTTAGAGGTGCAATACAGTCCATGCAAACCAGGCCTTAGGGGACCAATTATAAAAGTGTTAACACATGATTCACGCAATCTTCACCTAGGATTAACACATTTTTCTAATTGGATTCAACATTTTTCACACATGGATTGGCCACCACAGAGTCCAGACCTTAAAGGAGAACTATGAGGTGAGTGCTTTTCACTCATCCTCATAGTTCTAGCCGACCTGTGACAATGAAACTGTCACAGGTCGGCTCAGTAGATCGGGAAGTGAGCGAACACATACCGGCGTTCGCTCACTTCTCGATCCTGTCACGGCTCTCTGCCATGACAGGGGAGGGGCTGGATTCCCCCCTCCCTGCCCCGATCCTCCAGCGCTAACTGGCGGAACGGACGGCGAAGGGGGCGAGTACAGCTGGCTCTGCCTCTAGATAGGCAGAGCCAGCTGTCACTCACGCAGCTGGGCGGATCCAGATATAATTGTCGGGATCTGCTTCAGCTGCTGCATCTCAGTATACCGCGAGCTGTAGCTTAGGGTATACTGAGCTTAGGGTGACGGGAGGACGCTAGTTTGTGTCCTCCCGTTACCCTAAGGAGAACTATGGGGAAAAGCCCTGACCCCATAGTTCTCCTTTAACCCCATTGAGAATCTTTGGGATGTGCTGGAGAAGATTTTACGCAGAGGTCCAACTCTCCCATCATCATTATAAGATCTTGGTGAAAAATGAATGCAACTCTGGATGGAAATACATGTTGTGACATTGTATAAGCTTATCCAAACAATGCCACGGTGAATGTGTGTCGTAATCAAACCTAAAGACTGCCCAGCGAAATATTAGAGTGACTTTTTTTTTTTGGCCAGGCTGTGTATTTTCCTTCAGGCGCCCCTGAGCGCCAAGAGCAAAACATTGTTCAGGAGTAAAGGGGTTACAAGCGCTTTTTTTTTATTTGGGTGGACATTTTTCTGCTAATTACATTTGATTAAGGATTTTCAGACACGATTACTAATAACGAAAAAAAAAAGAAACCCTGCCGTCTAATAAATCTTCCCGCTCGCGTCTAGCTTTGATATCGCCAAGACATTGGCTGACATTGAAGATTCAAATTAACCTTAATTGAAATTGCTCACGCCAAGGAAATAATACCTTTGCTTAAGCAAGCTCGAGTGAGCTGCCGGGAAAAATGATCCAACCTGGGCATTGTGGGGATTCTGCTGGAGGAGA
>NW_017306406.1:631760-653811 GCF_000935625.1 Nanorana parkeri | reverse complement strand
ACATGAAACATAAACACGCATCATGCTAATTATGCATGAAGAGGAAATATTTAAAAAAATCCTGGTTGGCTTGTGATGTCATCTTGCGGTACATCTTTTTTGACATTGCGAAACATGACAAGGATACGGAGTTCATTACACTTATTGTTTTAATCAGCATCCGGCGATGCCTTTGTACTCTCTTTTTTTTTTATACCTCTTTGAAAGTATTTCTTTTTACAATTACATTTTTAGTTGGTCCTCGTTCATTGTAAAAACCCACACGAATACCTTTGTTGTAACGGCACTCCGTGCAAACAAATTAGCAGAAAAAAGTGGTTCGGCATCATTAAGCGGAATGTATGTTGGGAATTATATGGCTTTTGGTTTTGTTTTTTTTTTGCTTGTTTGTTGGAATACTGCTCTGCTGGCCAATGTAAATTTCTGAGCATCTGTTCTAATAATGGCTGTTAACAACTATTTGAGGTTTTATACCCAGTAGGAACCTTTGAAGTTTGTTTTTTTTATTCACAGAACAGGTTGGAACTAAAACATGTTTAGAAAGCGTTCTTTTCTTCTGAGGAATGCTAGTTATCTGTTTACTGACTGTTTACAGATTTTTTTTAAATTACGGTAATGGAACAAGCAAGTAGCTCAAATCAGGACTTCTGATTTTTATGTTTTTATGTTTTGTAATGATGTAGAAAGCTTTGAAGTTTCTGAATCTGAATAACAGACAGGTGACACCTATTTTCAGAAAATTAGAGTAAAAAAGCGGGGTCTACCAGGTGCACAATCTATTTTTAACCCTTTTGAACTAATGTTCCATACACATGTGGTGTCGTGGTGGGCTTTCTTCTGTGGTGCTGTATATGCAATATGTGGCATGTTTTTTGTGCTAGGAAAGCGCTCAATCACACGCCCTCAGCACAGAGACCGAGCTGTCACTGACAGCTCCTGGTCTCAGGCTAATGATCCTAGGCTGAACAATTTATTTTGAACCCCTTCCAGCTGACATAACATATATATGTGGTTTAATGGTGGTGGGCTTTTTTCCGTGATACTGTATACAGTATGTAGCATGTTTTTGTGCTAGGACAGTGCTCAGTCGCACACCCCTGCGCAGAAATCGAGCGGTCACTGACAGCTACTGGTCTCAGATTAATGATCCCCGGTTGAGCAATTTATTTTTAATCCCTTCCAGCTGACATAACATATATATTGGTGTCATGGTGATGAGCTTTCTACCATGATGCTGTATATGCAGTGTGTGGCATGTTTTTGTGCTAGGAAAGTACTCAATTGTATGCCTCCAGCAAAGAGACTGTGCTGTCACTGACAACGCCTTGTCTCAGACTAACGATCCTAAGCTGAACTATTTATTTTGAACCCCTTCCAGCTGACATAACATATATATGTGGTGTCATGGTGGTGGGCTTTCTTCTGTGGCACTGTATATACGGTATGTGGCATGTTTTTGTGCTAGAAGAGTGTTCAATCACACACCCCTGGCAGAGAGACTGAGCTACCACTGACAACTCCTGGTCTCAGACTAACAATCTTAGGTTGAACTATTTATTTTTAATCCCTTCCAGCTGACATAATTCTTCTCCACAACCCTGACCCGGTGACTGTGGGGGGTCTGTTGGCAGGGGGGTGCTCATCTGCATCTGGGTGCCACCTTTCATAAAGGGAGCACCCAGGTGCTGCGCCCCCTTGTGAATGAGTAAGGTGTCATTCACCAAAGACAAATGTAAATAGTAAATAAAACAAAACACTGAAAAAATCCTTTATTTGAACTGAACGGAAAACAAAAGTCAGTTTTTGACAATTCCTTTATCATGAGAAAAACAAACAAACAACAAATCATCCAATGCTGTAATCCAACGTCAATTACCACGAACGGCACCCGCCCACTCAACAAAAAAGTCCCACCACCCCGAAACACCTGCCGCAAAATGACAGGTCTGATCACTTGCTCTGCCCTTCTCGTTTCCTGCCCTGCCAGGCCAGTGCTCGAATTAAGGGTCTGATTTGGAATTCTGGGGGGAAGCCTTCTTTTTTCCCCCTTTTTGCGGCGATGGGATCCCCTTTAAATGTCCCACCAGACCTAAAGTGTCTGGTAAGAAATAGGGAGGGGAACCCCACGCTGTTATTTTTTCTATTATACTATCTTTTGACACTTTGCAGGGGATTCAGTTCACTTTGGTTGTGCCAAACTGAAGCATGTATGCCTGGCTCGGCTGTTTACTTTGGCTGCCTTGGGCTGCTGTACGGGCTACTGTGAATACTGCATACAGCAGCCTTTTGGTTTGATGTATCTATCTATCTATCTATCTATCTATCTATCTATCTATCTATAATATATCTAGATAGATATAATATATCTAGACAGATAGATATATTATATCTAGATAGATAGATATATTATATCTAGATAGATAGATATAATATATCTAGATAGATAGATAGATATAATATATCTAGATAGATAGATAGATAATCAATATGTTTCGCAGCCACTTGAAATGGAAAAAAAACGGTCTGTCACTGAGTCACCTGTATATAAATATTAGGTCTTACTTGTGCATTCTACGGTTTCAGGTTGAAATCCAAGCTATGGGGAAAACTGCACAGTAATCACCGACACGTAGATATTTATAGGCGCAGGATGTAACATTACTGACAGTCCTTATGGTCGAGAACTAATTTGTGGTTTTTGTACAAGTAAATTAATTGAAGCCAATGAGCTATAAAATCAAAGCCTGAGTCATAACATTGCGGTGAAGTATAACTTTCTGTTTAACCCTCGAGTGACCACCCTTTGCCGTAGCTTCAGATCCAATTCACTTGCAAAGTAAAGCAGAACACTATCCAAGTAGGTAAATACATACTCTTTGTGTGAACTGTTTAACCTGCACCCCACTATGTAGTCAGTTAAATGACACCTTTTTTCACTTCTGCAGCTACCTGTATCTTGAAGCCCAACTCTGGGCTTAGACCCCCACCAGTCAATCGCCCACTATTGCTTTCCTGCCCTAGTGTACCCCCAGTAGTATTATTTACTTTTTTTTTTCAAATATAATTACCTTTGAGTCTGACATAGGTCTTTAGGCCAGTCACATGACATACCGGGTCCTCTTCTAGAAGTGGGCCATTCCTAATGATGCAGAAAGTGTTACTGATTACGTTTGCACTGCCCTCTGCATAGGTATATGGTAAATGCAAAGGAACATGATGTCCCTTCTTCAGGGAAGGTCCATGACATCCTGAACTCACAGGATTTTCTATTGTCTTCCAGGTGGGGCACTGGATGTAGTTTAGCCAGGGAAGATTTACATCCTGTATCATAACATAAGTACTGTGGGTAGAAACTTTGAATTGAGAAGAGATGCTCTGTATTTTCTTTTTTAAAGAAGAACTTTGGAACCTGATTGTCAGTCCCACAACGCTCAGCACTATTTTCCCTCTCCGTTGTGGAAGGTCCCTTAGCGTCCTTGTGTCTAATGCAAGTCAATGCACATGCATAAGATGTACTGACGTCAGTGGTCTGTAGACCACTACAGCCCAGGGGAGAAGAGTCTGCGGGGACTGGTCAACAGCCTGGTGGGATTAAGGATCAGGTAATTATATCTGCTTTATTTAAGCCCGCTAGACAAAATGAGCACTTATCCCATGCATCGCAGGGTTACATTTTTTTAAAATTTCCAATGTTCCTATTTAAGAGAGCACGTTGTCCATTAAAAACACTTGGAATTGGGCTTTAGAACATCAGAATCAGTCCACCCATGCCTGTGCGACACATAGCCACCTACACAACATCTGAAAATTGGTGAACATGGTGGGTACGACTGGAGAAAAGTGGGACAGGTTCAGTCCTCAAGTTACCCTGCTCCCATAGTGTGTGTGTGTGTGTGTGTGTGTGTAAGCAGCCTAAAGGATGCCTGGAGTTTTGATGTTGAGCAAGAATACACCTACACAACGTGATAAAGCCATCCAGACGGCTTTTAATTGTTGTTCTGGCTTTTTTGTTAAAGGATTGGTTCTAGCAGTATGGACAAAAGATGGGTGAACTGTGACAGGGTTTGTGAACTGCAACAAAGGGTGGGTGAACTGTGACAAGGGTGGGTGAACTGTAAGAAAGGGTGGGTAAACTTTGACAAAGGATGTGTGAACTGTGACAAAGGGTGGGTGAACCAGTGGCGAACCAGTGGCAGAACTACTGACGGTGCCGCCGCACTGGGTCGTGGGGGGGGGGGTTGTTGGTGAGGGTTGTGTGCTGTAATGTAATTAGACAAGTGGATTATAACGGGGAATATTACAATGTAATGTTCCCTATTATAATCTATTTCTCTGATTAAATTATTACAAACAGAGCCTCTGTTCTATCAAAGTTTGAGACCACGTTACAGTGTGTGACCGGTGACGTGGTCACACATTTTAACGTAAACTCCGCCCAGTTTTTCGAGAACCGATCTGCCATGGAACAGGTGTCCTGTCCTGAAATGTCACTTCTATCCGACTTTGTGAGTGCTGTGGAATGTGAGATCGCAGTCGGATAGAAGTGACATTTCAGGACCGATCAGCTGTTTCAGGGCAGATCAGTTCTCCGGCACATACGATCTGCGATGCCGATCTGCCCTGGAACAGCAAGGAAAGCTCTGGAATGCTTCACCTATTGCCGGTCACACATTCCACCGCAAAAAAACTGTGCGAGATTACGTTAAAATGTGTGACCCGGTCACACATTCTAACGTAGTCACAAACTTTGATAGAACACCGCCATCAGGGCGGTATGGCCGGTACCCATGTGAGGGGTCTGGGGGGCCGCTTACATGGGTATCAACTGTACCGGGGCGGCATGGCAGAGGTGACAGGGGAGGGGGTGGAGGAGGCCGGGCCCCAGCAACAGAAGGTAAGAAGAGTTGGGAGGATGTACTGGGAAAGGGACCCCGATGACCAGACAAGCCCACCTGGGACCCTGCAGAGACCACCTGGTGAAAGGTAACAAGAGGAGGGTGAACTGTAACAAGAGGGGGGTGAACTGTAACACATCTGGCCCTATATAAGCATGATGTTAGCAGTGAGGGCCATAATGGTGAGCACCAAGAAGGGTTCTTGATGGAAAATAATGGCAAGGACCCACAAGAGGCAAAATCCTGTCTATCCACCAACAGGTCTTATCCAGGCTCCTTCTCAATCTGTGTAAATCAGATTCCTCATCTCTATTTCAATCATCAATCGCTTCAAGAGAGAATTGGATACATCCACAGATGAAATAGAAAAACTCTTAAAAAATAATGAATATATCTCATACTGGTTTTCATTCTTTCCCGAAGAAACAAAATCCTCCCACAGATTTGTTATAAGGAGGAAAATGTCATGAAATGAATTACTGTTATCAAGAAGAGATTAAAAAAAAAAAAAAAACATGCAAGGACAGGTGATCTTTATCTGTTCAACAATGTACGATGGAGCAAAGGAAAGTGTTGGCCGTTCTCTTCCTACACCAGTGTCACGGCAGATATTTAGGTCCGGGTGTCCGGGAATTAAATGCACAGGCATGCTGTTACTCGGATGAAGTTATTTCAGAGGGAATAAAACACCGCCAATAAATATAGTGCAGTAAATAGTGGAACAATACAGGTTGCAACTAGACCTGCCAGCCATAGAGATCTGTGTAATCATGTTCTCTAAGGAGGGAAAAGATAAACTATCTTATCAGAGCACATTGATGCTAAATCTTTAGCTTGAGATAAATGGCAAGGCTGAATTTCGATATCATACTGGCAGCAGAATGCAAAAAGGTGAGAATTAAAATGTAACAGATACACAGATTACAGGATAAGAAGTGTTTTACAAGAAAATGCGTTGTTAATTAATACAGCGCTGAACATAGCGGTATGATAAGGTCAGCTGAGTGGGTTTGTTGGAGGGATGAGGGATGACACCTGGTGGCAGTTACTCATCTTGTCTATAGAAAGTAGAGGTTTACTGAGACTACCAAGCCTGAATGCATTATGATGTCACCACCAAGGCTGTAGTGTGATAATATCATAGAAGCCTATTAGCTCCTGTGTTTCGGATTCCACTTTTTATGCCTCGGCCTACCTGACACAATTACTAATAATGTTCTGTCCTACTGGATTGCTGCCCAATAGGACAGCAGTAAGTACAGGAAGTGATGTGAAATTTCTCCAGCCAGTAAAGTGGGGAGGGCTTAGGACTTTTGACATTGATGTTCATTTTAGAGGTGCTGCAGGCAGGCCTGTTCAGACCACATATCCTCCAGCCCTCCCTGTTCCCAGATCACTCTCCCAACTTTCAGACAAGAAAGCCTTCAGGAAACTCCCAGGGAAACAGATGGGCACACAATCCTCCTTGGAACTGTGCGCTCGTCTACCTGCCCGGTACAGCACGGGTCCCTGCCCCCTGAAAGGGAGAAGCGTCTGGCCAATCACAGGCACCTGAGCACCTAAACTTCCCTCTCAATCACAGCCAAGCTCAAAACGCCAACTAAACCATTTTGTGTGCTTGGACTCCCAATACACAAGTAGTTACATATCTGTCCCAACTAGAAAGTCCAGTTCCACCAACACCGTGACATGACACAAGACTACAAGAAGTCAGCCGAGTCCAGCACTGCTTGTCTGTGACTGCTGTCCGGGAGCTACTCACAGAGTCTTCCCCGGCATGGCTCAGCACGCATACTGTGTGAATGGTAGCCTGTGACTGAAAAATCTCCTTGGCTACAGGAGCAGTCACAATGTACTAGGGGTATGGGGTTGCAATACATGCCTTGCCCCCAGGTGCTGACAACCCCCTCTATGCCACTGGCACAAAGTGAGCGAAAACTAAAGCATTGCCAGAGTACAGTCCGGGTTGAGGCAGGCAGCGAGTATCATAAACGGGGAGACAAGCGAGGGGTCAATAATCAGGAGATCCAAATAGCAGCGAAGGAAGGCAGGAAATAGGAAACAGGAAATTAGGCTTCATAGCTGCTTTGGGTATGGCATAATAACTCAGCAACAAGTCTTGGCTCTGGCTGGAATTTAAACCTAGCAGGGGTCAGACGCCCCCGTTGTCTGGGCAACAAGGAAGCCACAGGTCCTTAAGAACCAAGAAGATGGCTAGAAGAGAAGGTGGGCTCGCAAGGCCCTCCCTGGCAATGATTAGCACCTGAGGTGACTAATAGGCCACGGCAGCGTCACGTTCGCACGCAAGTCATGCACGCACGTCATGCGAGCATGCATGCACCTGCAGCCCGCCACAGCAGCCGGGCACCGAATCACCGCAAGAAGGACCCTACAACCTCCGCCGTACCTGCCGGACTCCAGGTAAGAGGGCACCCCTGGTCCCACGACGGCACGGATGTATGCCCAAAATGCCCTTATTGCCATTCAAGCATTCTGTCAAGCAAATAGCAATGTTTCAGGGCCAAGCAGGGTCCCTTTATGCTTGATGGAGGGACACTTCACAACCCTGAAACGTTGCTATTTGCTTGAATGTCAATAAAGTCATTTTGGACATAGATCCTTGGTGTGCTGGTGGTATACCTTACTTCTTGGTTCTAAGCAGTGCCATTCACAGCCACACCAGCACCCACTTCTTTTAGGGGTTTACCGGTCAGGATGGCAGTGGGATGTCTACAGGAAAAAAAGTGAGCAAAAGTCTCCCTTGTGTAGCAGTGTGCAGTGGTAAGTGCAACACCTGCTTCTCCAACAACAGCTTTCTGTATTGATGAACTTGATTTTGCAGTAAAATTGCCGCTCGCTCGTCCCCCTCCTTTCCTGCCCTGCCGGGCCAGTGCTCGGATCAAGGGTATGGTAGGAATGTTAGGGGGGACCCCACATTCTTTCCCCCCCATTGTCGGGGCAGGGGTTCACCCTAAAATTCCTACCAGACATAAAGGGCCTGGTAGGGATTTTGGGGGGAACCCCACACACTTTTTTTTTTGTTTTAACTTGGGGGGTGGTCCCTCCCAACATTCCTACCAGACCTAAAGGGTCTGGAATGAATTGGGGGGAAACCTCACACTTTTCTTAAAAAAAAAAAAAACAGTTTATGTTTCCCTAATGTCACTTTGCTGCAACGCACAAACTGAACGAACACGAAATTTCATCCAGACTAGCGCTAACAAATTTAGTCCAAATCCCGAAACAAATTGAATTTCGGACCCGAATCCCGAAAAAAGAAATAATGCAAAATCCGAATCAAAACTAAACAAAACAATGTTTTTGCCAGTGCACATCTAAATGGGACATACACAGGGAGAAGAAGAGATAAAGGCAGCAAAGGGGAGGAGGGCGAGGACACAAGCACAGAGCTGAACTGATGGGTCTTAGTGCCGATGTATTATGTGCATTGTTAGGAGAGGGCAGTGTGGGGGAGAGAGGGGAGGGGAAAAGAAAGGCAAACTGCAGGATGGATGTGCAAGTGTTAACTCTGATAGAATGTGCCCTGAGCTGCTGTACTCTACAGCTTCTCAAGAACGTTCAGCAGCTCCTAAAAGTTGATGTCACTCAATGGGAGAGAAGGATCCACACAATATTGTCGGGATCGTATCTCAGCACATAGCTTGTCCCCACCCACAGTATATTACATTGAATTGTAAGCTTACAGTGCATTTGTAACTACAGGAGTGCATTGCAAAATGTACTCCTGTATCATAAGGAAACTCAAAAAGCAAAAAAAGTGTACCCCATAGTTCTACTTTAACTATTAACAACAATGTATCTTATTTGTGTATCACTCGGCTACAGGTCCTCAAATCATCTCTGAATTGGTGCTGACACTGTCCTTCCTTCTGGAGGGGGGACTACTTTTGTTCCACATGGTCCCTGTGTGTGTTGTAAAGTAGTCACCGCTCCAAGCTCACTCCCATGATGGACTACAATCTCAATACAAATTAGTAAACTAAACATGAGATTGCAAATTCCTCACCTAACTTGTTCACATATAAATGAATAGGATTGTCACCCTTTTGGTTTCGTCTGTGGGAAATGTGGATGGTATAGACTTGCATTGAGTTCTAAGTTCGAGTTAGAACTTTTTCCATGTTCGAAAGTTCGAGTTAGAACTGAACACGGGGGTGTTCGGCTCATCACTAATGGTGAGCAACTGCACTTTCCGACATAATGATTAGAAACATAATTGGCCACAGCAGGACAAAAATTAAGGTTCGGGAATGGCCATCATAAACTCCAGACCTCAGCATTATTGAGCCACTTCGGGGAGATCTCAAAACATGCACTTCATGCTGGACTACCAAACATTTAACAGGACCTGGAGGCTTTTTGCACAAAGGATGGACAGAAAATTAAGAATATATATAAGTCACTGGTCTTTAATCAGTACTGGCAGCTTTATTGCATTCAACGTAAAAGTCTCTTATCATTAACAAGGTACTTTTCCCCCTTTTTAAACAAACAATTTCCGGCAGAACTCAAAAGTAACACAAATAAAAAGGCCTACTCCACCTTAGGAGGCTAACTAAAAAGTAGTGTCCCTCACTATGTCCTACTGGAGCGGCTATTTCAGTTTCCAGTATAAATGAACAAAAACCACAGTCCCATACACAGGGCAGCCATCAGAAATTTTAGGGCCCTTTACACGGCTTTAGGCCAGGCCCCCCCAAGCCGCCGCTGGACACAGGGCTTAGTGAAACGCTGGACACAGGACCCACCTGAGAGTGATGGGGGGTGGTTTACTTTTTTTTATTTGTGACCTGTTATTTTTTTAAACTTTTTTTATTTATATAGATTTTTTTTTTACACTTATTGTTATTGCTATTATATAGGGGGATACCTATTATATAGGGGGCCTCCGAAATTCACGCCATACAACCGATCGGCGGCTATAGAGCCGCTGATCGGTTGTATGTGAAACAGCCGTTAACGGCTGTAGTAACAAGCGGGTCTTTCCTGCCCGTGCGCGCACGCGAGCAGGAAAAAAATGCCGTCTGGCGAGGGCAACCCGCAGATAGGAGTCAGCCGTCTTAACGGGCGGACGGCAAGAGGTTTACGAAGAACGTCAGGAATTAGCCAAATTAACCCTTCTGCTTGTTTTGGTCTGGGGGATGCATTAAAGAAGATATACTTACCTGATCTTCGATCCTGCCTGACTGCTAGACCACGTAGCCTCTTCTCCCCCTCGGCTCCAGTGGTCTAAGCCCTACTGACATCATCACATCTATTGCAGGTCAGTTCACCTGCATTCGATGTGAGAATGCTGAGGGACATATATTAGCTGGAGTGGAGGGGGAGAGAGGTGAGCACTGAGTGCCGAAGGACTCAGGTCAGTAGCAGTTAACCCTTGCGGTGCGGGGTAGCCCCACTAAAAGAGTTAATTTGATTAGCCCCACTAAGAGTTAATTTGATTAATTCCTGGAGATCTTATTTAACATTAAATATAACATATCAGCTAATAAAATTCCTCTTAAATTAAATGTGGTCCATTTAATTATATTATTGATGCAAAAAAAAAAATAGAAAAAAAGAACACAAAATCCATTGTTGTTTGTTAAGACTTAGAAGAAAATACTCATTACCCAAATTGATGCATTATCCAAGATTAAAGATTAAGGTTGTCCTACATAAATTGAGAACATCTAATAGATTATTCTTTGCTCTGAAGTTTAATCTTTTGTATTTACCAGTGATTCTAAAGACAGCACATGTTTTAATGAAGCACAGGCTGGCAGGGAGTCGGACATGGGATTTGGTGTTTTTTTTATTCATTTTTTATTTTAGTTACCATTAATTTTATACGTTATATCTGACCACACAGATTTCAGCTGCTGCTTGGTGGCGCGAGGTTTCACATAATTCATATATATATATATAGTTGGGGAGCTCACAGAGCACTCACACAGTTTTTCCACTAACCAAAAGTCTTTATTATTCTTTCAAATGCAGACAATAAAGGAAGTCCAACATAAAGTAGCTTGTCCCACACACTCACAGTGTCCCAGTCCTTTAACAGTTGTCTGTTGCAGCACTGCTGCCCCGGCCTCAATCCACAGGGCCACTGTCTGGTTCCTCCAGACAACCTCAATAACGTGCCAACCCGCACAATAGGCTCCACAAACACGCAGCTCCCTGCTGCACTGGCCTCCACTCTGACTCCTGGGTGGAGTTCTCCTGTCTCCCAAGTGGGGCCTCAGCCCGGGGGGCCCAGCACAGTTGCTGGCTGCCAGCAGTGTCAGTTCATCCGACACTCCCGTCCAGTGGCGTAGAAAGGGGGGGCGCCTGCTACAGTGCCTGTTTAGAGGGCCATGTCTTCCTGTTCCAGCCAGTATGCGATTGGGGCTGGCTGGATCAGGCAGATGCGGCCCTCTAAACAGGCACTGTAGAGAGCCTCCAGAGGACCCACTTGAGGAGCTAGCTGTATATACTGTATATAATAAAAATATATAGTTTAATGTAAGATCCAGAAGAGATTGAGCCCTAGTTCAGTGAATGAGATCCAGAGTACTATTCGATGTCCTGATTTAGCATTTCACCCACCTCCCCATATTGCCCTGTGCAATAAAACCTTTTACATTTTTATTTTTCTAACTGGCGCCCATCATTCTGACCAACCAGAGAAAAGAATTGTTTCTGATGTGAATGCGTTTGGGACTTTACTGTAAGTAGATGGAGATCACTTGTACAAAACAAGCGACAGCTTCCCTGCTGTACATTTAGCCCTGCTTGCCCAAAGAAAACAACTACCCACCTGGCACCCGGAACTGTGTGTCCTGGGTGTCGGGAGATAGGAATTCCATACCCCTGCTGCCCCTCTACTCCCTGCTGCCCCAAGGCCGGGCCTCGGTTGGCCTTGTGGGAAATCTGGCCCTGGGTACAGAGCGTGACATCATCACGTGCATGCGCAATTACATCACTACGGGGTGTCATCCGGTACCTGCTCTGGGTGTCACCCCGCCTCGGGATGCCTCTGGTTCAGTGACAAGTTCAAGACGTGGTCAGTTCACTGTTCTTGTACCTCTGAGTGGTTCAGCAACTGTTCATCGATGCTGCTGACAGATTATCTTCTGCCTGAAGCTGGTCTATCCTTATGAAATGATTTGACGTTTCCACTTGGAGTTGCCCTTTAATAAGCCTTCCACTTTTGACTTTTTCCATTCCTTCTGCGTCTCTCAAACTTTTCTGATCAAAATGTAATATTACAATAAATAACAATGCGGCCAGAAATACAGTTCCGTTCAACATATAGCGCATGCAAATGTGTTCATTTTCCCCCTTTTTTCGACACTCTATAAAAATTGTAATGTAATGTACGGCGGCATAAATTAGTTGTTAACTAACAATATGTTGTGGCACGGCTGTAAATTCGAGCTCGGCTGTCTAAACATTTCCATCTTAATCATAAAAGTATTTTTATAGACAAATCTTTGTCAAACGGCTCCATTGATCTTCAGAAACGCTAATGCCTCACACGTTTATTTAGAGGCGATTTAACCACCCCAGCTGTTGGATGGTGTTTGGTCGGTTTTAAATATGCACTTTACATGCAGGGCCTTTCCGCCAGGTTTGATGTACACCGCTAATGTTTCATCAGACTAGTCTGTCTCCCGTGATTTATCCCCGCCGCGTAGGATTATCTCACTTAGTTTGTTTCATGATGTATTTAACTAATACATCAAGAGAGGGATGTAGCGATGGCAGCAAGAGAGCTCGGATAGGAAGAACATTGTAGCCGAGAAGGCATAACGGTGAGACTGATTTATAAGTGACACCAAAAGAAAAAAAAGGAAAGAAAGTAAAAAAAAAAAAATTGTTATTTTTCTGTAAGCAAAAGGAACATAAAAAGTTGACCGTTCTAAAGCCGCGTCAAGGTTAATCCTTTGGCTGACAGGTGGCATTGGAACCGTTCTGCTGTCCAAAACATACGCTGGAAACTTATTTTCTTCTGTTTGATAAGAAATCCAGGCAGCAGGTAAATATCCCAATATACTCATTCCAACAAGAGGACCTGTCTAATCTGTTTTTGATTTTTTTTTTAAATTGGTCTCAGTCAGGGCTCCCCTCATGCCTGGTGTCTGCAGGCATGGGTAGAGACTAAAAAAAATGCCTAAAAGTTTCAAATTAAGAATATTTAAATAATCTCTATGATTCAGACCTAAGGGGTGAAATGCAATAGTGGCATGAAGCTGTATGGAGAAGAACATACTTGTGACTAGGACAGAAGAATTTTAATAAAGAGGAAGTGGTGTAACTTGTACTTACTAAGAGTATTTCAGCATACATTTACAAGGACTAATCTCCTGGAAATCAGGGACAGAACGTAACTGCGCCTGCAGTAGTAGATGTGTTGCAATGGGCTGAACTTGATTGCATTCCGTTAATGTGGGTAGTACTAAGCAAATATAAGGAGAAATTTACATTAAAGTGAATGTAAACTTATAAGCTTCAGGATATTAAAGGAGAACTATGAGATGAGTGATTTCCATTCACCTCATAGTTCTAGCCGACCTGTGACAATGAGACTGTCACAGGTCGGCTCAGTAGATCGGGAGGTGAGCGAACACATACCGGGTTTGCTCACCTCTCGATCCTGTCACGGCTCTCTGCCGTGACAGGGGGAGGGGCTGAATTCCCCCTCCCCGCTCCGATCTGCCAGCGCTGACTGGCGGAACGGACGGGGGAGGGAGCGGGTACAGCTGGCTCTGACTCTAGATAGGCAGAGCCAGCTGTCACTCACGCAGCTGGGCGGATCTCGACGTCGATGTCGGGATGCGCTCTCGCGTCTCAGTATACCGCGAGCTATACTGAACTTAGGGTAACGGGAGGACGCTAGTTTGTGTCCTCCCGTTACCCTAAGGAGAACTATGGGGAAAAACACTGACCCCATAGTTCTCCTTTAAGGATTCATTATCTATAGCAGACTTTTCAAGTGAATAGGAGCCACTGTCAGCCACCATAGGTAGAGCTGGACTATAGGCATGTTGTACAGTCTATAAGCTCCCTGAGACTTCCAGCCAATGGCAGTGACACACGCTACCTCCCAACCTATAGTGGTAGCTTTTGTGCTCTTAAGTCTGCTTGGCCTGGGCCCTCTGCTAATCTGATGAGGCCCTGGGCCTGGTACAGGAGTGCTGTCTGTACCCCTTATTTAATAAAAAATAACTGTTAGGCTGCACTATTTCAGAGAGACGATAACCACAGATATTCTTGGTGATGGAGCACTGGTATAGGCTAAAAAATACGAGACAAATAGCATGATTATAAATACCAATCAATCATAATATTATGACCACTGAGAGGTGAAGTGAATAACATTGATTATTTTTTGCAATGGCATCTGAAAGTGGGTGGGATATATTAGGCAGAACAAAATGGGCAAGCAAAAGGATTTGAGTGACTTTGACAAGGGCTAAATTGTGATGTCTAGATGACTGGGTCAGAGCAACTCCAAAACTGCAGCTCTTGAGGTGTGGGATGTTCCTGGTCTGCAGTGGTCAGGACCTACCAAAAGTGGGCCAAGGAAGGAAAAGCAGTGACCAACGACAGAGTCATTGGCTAACAAGGCTTATTGATGCATGTGGAGAGCGAAGGAGGCCACATCTACCAATTTACAGGACTTAAAGGATCTGCCACTGATGGCTTGTTGCCAGACACTATAGCATACCTTCAGAGGTCTAGTGAAGTCCATGCCTCAATGGTTCAGGGCTGTTTTGGCAGCAAAGGGGGTACCTACTCAATATTAGGCAGGAGGTCATAATGTTGTGGTTAATCAGTGTATATTTTACAACTGAGGATCAGCTGTAGAAACATTATCATTAATGTAACTGTGCCCTTACTAGCTGCTTGCAAAGAACCTCTTCCTCTCCCTTTAGGCCCTCACGGGCATGATGATAACAGGGGGTTACCTAATTTTATTATCAACTGGGGCAATAGGAAATGGAAGATGTGGTGCTATGGTGCATTGGACAATCTGGTGATATGGTGCTCCACAATAGTATGTGGTTGTTATGTGCTGTTAACAAAGGACAGATTTGTCTATGTCACAAACAAGTTGATTTGTGGAAAAGTAAACCCTATCAAAATGATAAAGAAATAAATATACTTCACTCTAAAAAAAGAATAATGCAACCCAATCACTAAACCCCAAACCAGTGGCGTCACAAGGGGGGTACGGGGGTGTGGTCCGCACCCGAGTGACACCATTGGAGAGGTGACACCATAATGACTGACAGTCATTTTGGTGTTACCCCCTCTAAAGAGTCAGGCACTCAATCATGAACAGGAGAAGGGAGGGGACCTGGCGGCATACCTCATCTTGCCAGGTGAACGTCCCCTCCTCTCTCTGCCGGCATCCATCACCAAGATGACCACCGATAGGCGTCAATTAGATGGGCGCGCATGCGCGATGACCACATTGTGCATGCACATGGTGACATCACGCGCATGCGCAATGACATCACGGTGGGGTGTCACCCGATCTCCGCTCCGGGGGGACAACCGGCCTCAGGAGGCCCCTGCCCCGAACACCAGCAAAACAGCAGTTAATTAACAATGGAAGTGGCTGCTGACTCAAGCTAAAAATTAGTAAAAAGGATGGTTTGGTCTATTCACTGTAAATACAATGAATGGTAAACAGTACAAGGCAATTCACAGTAAAAGCTCAGTAACAGCCCAATGAAAACAGAAAGAAAGGGGGGGGGGGTACATTTTTTTCACTCTAGCTCACCACATTGCCATTTACTGTAATGTAGCAGTGACAATATACAGCATTGTTTATAGCACTGTATAGGTCTCATCTCTCCCTAAAATCACTGTCAGCTGTCCCTAACTAACGCCAACACTCACTGACAAAGGGCTGATGGGAGAGCTGACTCTTATAAGGTGGTGGCACATTTGCCAACCCCCATTATTGGCCATACTATGCCACCTGACCATAGTTCATGGGTCAGGCTATGCATTATAGGGTTCACATTTAGCACTTGAATGCACCCTTAAGTTCAGAGAAACCTACCCCTGTGATCATGGATGGTTTGCGTAAATGCTACAGTGCTGCAAGCATGACCCCCCCCATATCCCTACTATTGAATTTGCCAGAAATTCAGTGTCTTGGTTATGTCCTGAGAGCTGAACTGATCAAAACTTGTTATCTTCCTTCTATAAACTACACATCTTTCTACCTTCCAGGTAAGGTTAGAGAGCAAGACATGTTTGAAATCCAGCCTGCTTCCAAAACAGCCCTGGCCCATTGAGGTACAGACTCTACTAGACCTCTGAAGGTATCCTGTAGTATATGGCAACAAACATGGCAACAACCATGGCTTTGTGAATTAATACAGCGGAGTGAGAGAACATATCCACCCTGGAACAGAAGTGTTATTGACGGGATCACCAAGTGAAAATTAACCACTGGATTAAGAGGATTTGTGCTGTCCCCTTACAGAGGGGGGAGAGTGGCTTTAACAAAATAAGGATACCGACACCCAAACAGATTTAAATGCAACATTTTCACGCTTGAACGGAGACTAAGTAATACATTAAAAGAGGGATGTAAGCTACGTAAATGGAGTTCAGATAACAATAATACAGCAGGCTGTACAGGAGTATGATGAGACTGGTTCCTTGGTGACAAATACGTTATTTTCCCACCAGCAAAATGCACATAATAAGTCAAACAGTCCAAAGGCATTTCAATGTTAATCCCTTGGCTGACAGGTCATGTCAGAACCAGTTTCTTTGAGAAAGATTTTAGAAATAAAAACATACTCTATATAAAAGCTACAGAAGAGTTTTACTGGTTTATTTACAAAGCAGTGAACATTTACCAAATATCCACTACAGGTGAATCTTCCTGGTGCATGTGTAGATGACTGTGATTGATACATAACTAGTGAATGTTTAATGAAAGTTGCTTTCACTGTATTATATATATGCCCCTGATTGTTCTCCATATATTTATATGACATTGCAGGTTTGCCCATTGTGTTCTTTTGTCCCGTAGGACCTCCGCTGTAAAACTTAATGTTCCATTAGGTGATTCACTATTAATTAACTTATATGTTTGTTCAATCGTTTACAGGGTTATTCACTAAAAGGGTGAAGAGTTTGGAGAAGGCAGAGAAGTGAACAATCTAAGACAACATAGCTGGACTGGAAAGTGAACTGAATTGGAGAATTTTTCCAGATCAGCGATTTTGGCCTAGACTGTTCACTTCTCCCGCCTTCTCCAAACTCTCACCCTTTTGTGAAGAACCCTGTTAGTTATATGTATACTGCGTTCAAGCAAAGATAAGTGGAATTGTTTGCCAAATTTGATTTTGATGTGAAATTACCAGTTTTGCAATTAGCTACATTTCACCTGACTGGAAACTCAAATTTTAGAAATCTTTGAACTTTTCAAGGGGGAACATAACAGCATTGTGATCAGCAGATCAGGCTCAAGCGATTGAGCGTCTCTAGAGACGCCCGATCACTTGAATTTAAAGCTCCCAGCCGGCCATGTACCGCGGGTGGGAGCGGCTCTATCTTGGGGGGGGGGGCACTGCTAGTATCGGTGACGATACCGAGTATTTGTACTCGCCCAAATGCTCCAATACCTTCCCTGATACTGGAACTTCGATAGTGTCGTAGGGGAACATGGAGTCGGTACTCGTACTCAATACTGAAAAAACGGTATCGGTGCTTCCCTAACAATAACATTACTCAACATTGTGTGAGGTAGTCATTGGTCCATTGTCTTTCTCCACAAGACTCTTAGGGGTCTATTCACTAAGCTGCCAAAGGATCTAGCCGTAGCTTCGGCCCCAGGACCCCTTCTGTTCAGTAGAACCGAAGGGCTGCTGTACGGGCTATTCACTATAGCCAGTACAGCCCTTGAAGTTGGCCGAGCGGCTCAGTCGAGCCGAAGGCATATGCTGGCCGACAGCCTGCTTCTGACAGCTGGGAGATCAGCATCCCTGGTTATCAGGTAACTAGGAACGCCATCTGTCATTACACACTGGGAGCCTCTATAAGAATAGGCCGAACAGCAGCGAGTAGTCTGCTGGAGGTTCGGCTCAGCCGATCCACATGTTGGAGTCAAACTCCTTCTGCACTTCGGGTCAGCCAAACATGCTGAGCATGTTTGGCCGACCCGAAGCCAGGCGCAGCAACCCAATGTACGGCTGATTTTAGTCGGTGTACGGCTGAAATCAGCCGTACAAGCTTGAAGTGAATATCCGAACAGCTTTCGGCTCACTTCGGGTCGGTTATTCACTCGGCTGCCTACGGCAGCTTAGTGAATAGACCCCTTACTCTTTCAAACATTCCATTACATGGAATCCCTGGAGGAATATATTATCTGCCCATGTTCCCCCCAGGAGAGGGGAACTTTGTAGAGTAATCACTTGGCAGGTCTGGGTGTCTTAATCCAATGACTATCTCCACAGAATAACTTTCACCATCCAGCAACTGTCTTCTTCTCTGCTAATTAGAGGAAGATAGATTTCTTTGCTATGGCGGGAGAAATGGGGCCAATCTGTACAAGAACCACTTCTGTAAAAACAGCTGGAAACCGGTCATTAGCTAAAGTGTCTTTTGCCAGGGAGGTGATTGTCTTGTACGGAAGAGCTGACCAGGTCTTCACCATGGCGGCAGATATTGACAACAAATGGATCATTGGTGTTTAATTTGTCTTGAAGATGGATTTAGCTAAAAACATGTCTAACATAATGTGATATTTCTGACTCTTTTGTATGGTGTTGAAGCTGTGCAGATACCTTCATATTATCAGGAGGAATACAAAAGAGGCTGAGGGCTTTCTAACATGTCCAATCACTGTTTACCCAGATACACTTTGGTTGCTAATAGTTTCTTGCTTGGCTGGAGCAGTAAACTGTTGTGTATTACCAAAGGGCACATTTAGCCTGGCTTTTTCCATGCATGTCTGTGTCTAACTCTTTCATTCTCTCTGAATTCATGCTGTCTTCATCATTTTTTCTTTTTACTGAACATATATTTTTGAATGCAAATTGAAAATGACTCCGACAACTGTCTTTGAACAAAAGATAAACGGGTCAGCTAGTTCAGGGCTTTCAACAGGAATTGCAATTGAGGGAAAATATTTTATGGAGTCTTATTGCATTTTTTAAATATTTGCTATTGACTATAACTGAGAATTACAGTTGAACTCCAAGCACATATAAAAACACCAATAAATTCAGTTAGGAACTCATTGCATTAATTTTTTGTATCGAACATAATATATACATTAAAAAAAAAATGAGACCTGAGATCCAATGGAAGATAAAAAAAAGGAATTGTAGTAATTTGATTGTAGAATTATAACACTGCATCCCAAATATTGCAGAATATAAAACAAACCAAACGAGTGGAACTTTTAAAATATCTGTTGTATACAGATGTTCCTCACTTACCGACTTACCTGTTTTGCGACCACTCGCACTTACGACGGACCGCCGCTCGACCTCCGACCTTGCGCGTCAGCGCGCCGTGTCGCCGGCGGAAGTGGTGTCCTCCGATCTTCACTGCGGGTTCCGGTAAGTATTTTAATTGCCCGATGTACAGTAAACTGTTCGGTACTGTACATCGGCAACGCTATACAGTACTGTACTAATGCAGTACAGTACTGTATAGCGTTCCTCACTTAACGACCAATCCGTTTAACGACCTGGTCGTAGGAACGGAACTCGGTCGTTAAGTGAGGAATACCTGTATATCAAAATATAAACATACCCAGAAATAAAATCTATTTTATATACATGTAAATTCAGGGCAGTCCCTTTAATGAGACACATGGCATGGTTGCAGGCAGAAGGGCATGGCTGCTCTGCTGCACAATGTTTCCAGTAGGGATGCACCGATACCAAGTACAGTACTCGGTACAAGTACAAGTGCATGTGCCAATACTTTTCGAGCTCCAAGACTAGACTAGAGAAAACTTAAAAGGTTAGGAGGCAGCTGTCATTTGTAAGGAGCACACAGAGCTCCTGGGATTTGTACGATTTTGTTTTTATAATCATATACAGTATAAAGGGATGGACCGATACCAGTTTTGCGAGTAAAAGTACTGGTACTTGCCCAAGTACTTACAAGTACGAGTACTGATATATTTTTGTTTATTGTCATGTGACAGTTTTTCTAAAACAATATCGACTAATGATTTCAGGACAGTGGTAGAGCACCAGAGCCAGGTGCCAGCTGCAAGCGCTTCAACCCTAGTAGTTCTCGTGAAAATGTCAAGTATCGGCATTGATACTCGAAAAGTATCGGTGCATCCCTAGTTTCCAGTGTGCTTACTGTTCCCTTTCCGGGCCAAAGTATCCCAGGTTGCTAGTTGCTGGGTGGGGAGATGTGTAAGGGCCATACACATCTCACCGTCCATGCTTTAGCAGCCTGGGATGCTCTTGGTCAGCCTTCTGCCCAGTCACTGGTTGTCAGGAAGTGGGCAGAATGCCAGCCAGAATGTCCCAGGTTGCTAAGAGCCAGGCTGGGAGATGCAGAGCGAGCATAGGGTAGCATCATTCCTCCTGTCCTGTCCGTCTGCACTGTGTCCTCTACCCTGCTCCCCCATGGTCCACTATCACCCAGACCCCCCTGCTCACCAACACTACTACATAAATGATAACATTTCAATCCATAAAAAAAAGAATAATATTTATCATTAGATTCTAATATTATATACAGGTATGGTACCAGCAATCATATACTAATCCTATACATATGCCTTTTACTATCCACTGGAATGCACCGATGAATGATAGTGGAATGGTGGCAAGGTAACACGCTTCTCAAATGCCAGTCTCCTTCATCAGACACTATGGAAAATAATATGCACATGTATGTTTGAGTGACCAATATAAGTTACCACTTGCTAGCAGAATAGATCCTGTAGGCCACTGCAGGGAGCATCATAAACATTGCACGTCTGTAAAAAGATCAAATAAAAGATCTCCAGGTTTAAATCTTTTATTTGATATTATATATTAATATGGCATTGGATGACAGCATAGGGATATTTTACAATGTGTATGGATCTTTCAATGAACACCACTTGCTGGGGGTCGGATGAGCTCCCCCAGGTACTGGGAACCGGAATTTACCTCCTGAGACATTCCACATTGGGTATTGTTGGAACTACTTGCACAGCCTCACAGGGAAACACAAGCACACAGTCTGACATGCATGCTGCACATGGCTTGGCTAAAACAGGAAGGAAGCCTCAGCTTTATTCTCTACCTTATTCAATACAACAGAGATATAACATAACTTATAAACACTGCCATCTAGTGACCAAAATTGTATACTGCAGTAGTTGATGCTATAGGCACAATAATGTGTATTCTAACAGGTATACTCTGGCCATACTGGGGATAGGTAATATGATATCCTTACTTGAAAGCAAATGTTGATTATTGAAGGATCAATGAACGATCCATCCATATCTTGTAAATTATCCTCATGCTGTCATCCGAGGACATGTTAGCATGTAATAGTAATATCCTCTGGGAATAATTTAAACCCTGGAGATCATTTATTTCATTTATTTAATCCGATTACAGAGGTGCGATGTTCCCATTTTATGATACTCTATATTGCCAGAAAGTGGTACCCTATATTCATCACACAAATATATACGTATATTATTTTCCATAGGATCTAAGAAAGCAGACTGGTGTTAGAGAAACGTGTTACATTGCCACTATTCCATTATCATTCATCAGTGCATTCTGCAAGAAAAGGCTTAAAAACCTATCTGACAGAGTATATATATTATACCAATCAGAGGATGATAGAGTGCATATGTATGGGATTAGTATATGGTTGATGGTACCATACCTGTATGTACGCAGGACCTATATCCTATGATACATTTTATTTTATTATATTATAGATTAATGTTTTAATATATGATTTTGAATAAAACTGATTTTTTTGTTTTAGTTATTTAATGCTCATGTTTTGATATACAGTATACAGCAGTTAAAGGAGAACTATGAGGTGAGTGCTTTTCACTCACCTCATAGTTCTAGCCGACCTGTGACAATGAGACTGTCACAGGTCGGCTCAGTAGATTGGCAGGTGAGCGGACAAAAAACGGCGTTCGCTCA
>NW_017306406.1:623922-631732 GCF_000935625.1 Nanorana parkeri | reverse complement strand
CTGACTGGCGGATCGGACGGGGGAGGGGTGGGTACAGCTGGCTCTGCCTCTAGATAGGCAGAGCCAGCTGTCACTCACGCAGCTGGTTGGATCCAGACATCCATGTCGGGATCCGCTTCAGCTGCGGCGTCTCAGTAAACCGCGAGCAGCAGCTCGCGGTATACTGCGGCGTCTCAGTATACCGCGAGGTGACGGGAGGATGCTAGTTTGGGGAAAAGCCCTAACCCCATAGTTCTCCTTTAATATACTTTAAATGTCTGAATGATAAAAAAAAGAAAATAATGTTCCTTTACTTTTTTTTTTAATCTTCCATTGGGTCCCTTATCTCTTTTGCTAACCTTGTATATTATGGTGTTCGGGTTAGATACATGGTCAATTACACATTAATATTGTATATTGGTTGCATATATTTGGCTATTGCACTTATTCGAAACTGCAAATTATTTTCACAGAATATGCATAAGAACCTTATAGTGTATGTAAACTTCAAAGAGACACCATTACTATGCCCATGCAGTGCAGGTCTGTTCACACATTTGGTATTGCATTGTATGTATGTTGGTAAGTCATTTATTTAAAATGACACCACAACGCTGCAATGCACCACAGCACACAACAATGCATGCAATAAAGCAAAGTGCAGGGTAAATGGGCCCTTATACACACCACGGCCACTCCATCCCAGCTCCTTCTTCAGTCACAGCCAACGCTAAAAGCAGCAGACACCCCAACATACAGATTCTGCCTGGATCGCTGCGCGAGACAATGCGCATGCGGGTGTTCGGCGCTAGTGTGCTAATAATGCACATGCACGAAACCGATGCACACAAGCACCATGCAGGTTCAATAGCATGCGCACGCCTGTTCTTGGCACCAGGCGGGCTATTTAAGGATGGCTCCTTCATCTGCAACTTGTTAAGAGATCTTAAGCTGTAGTCTGCATTCATGATCTGTTCTTGATACCTGTTTGACCCAGCTTGATTCTGACTCTGCCTGCTTGCTGCCTGCCTTGTGACCTTGGCTTGTCTTCTGACCACCCCTCCGTCTTCTGATTTGGTACCATTCTGCTCGCAAGTGTATGACCCAGCCTGCTCCTGACATTGCTTCTGCCTCCTGCTTCTGTACCACGCTGACCTGACATCCAGTCGTCAGCACCATCATCTCCAGTGTGTCAAGCATTCATATCAGCCACAGGCACTCGTGCCCCTCTCTGTCTGTTCAACTGCTGTCTCATCTCCAGTGGGTCTCAGACATGAGCTGCAAGGGGAGGCCTTCCTCGTCACTTCAGGTTCACACCAAGGTATGTGAGGAGTCAGAACATTTATTTCCATTAATTTGCATTCATTTTTCATCAAGATCTTGCAGTGATGATGGGAGAGTCGGAATACTGTGTAAAGTCTTCTCCAGACATCCCAAAGATTCTTAATGGGGTTAAGGTCTGGACTGTGTGGTGGCCAATCCATGTGTGACAATGATGTCTCATGCTCCCTGAACCACTCTTTCACAATCTGAGCCCGATGAACCCTGACATTGCCATCTTGGAATATGTCCAATGTGCCATCAGGGAAGAGAAAATCCATTGATCGAAAAACCTGATCATTTAGTATATTCAGGGGGGCAGCTGATCTAATTTTTTGGGCACATAACATTGCTGAACCATGACCAACTGAAGCAACTCCACATCACAAAACTGCCCGAAATACAGGTGGATTTTTTTGGGGGGCTAGGCAGTGTATAATACTGTTTTTCACTCATATCACCTAGCATCATTTTCTTCTTATATATAAAAGAGCCACTAACACAGATTTCATTTCTTGTAGTCAATATATCAAAATCTCCAGACCAGAAAGCATGTTTTGCTTTAAGTCCATATTGATTATTTCATTAATGACCAACTGACAGAAAATGGTAAGCCTCATACTCGACAGTGTTCATACATGATGATTTATTATTGATGGTGTGTTTGGAGATTCTAGATCTAATAAAGTACAGATGGTGAAGGTTTGCTGACAGCGTGCTTTCAGTGTACAAAGCCATCCATCTCAGTGCTTTGTTCAGGATTGTCTACATGTAGCAGATTAGGCGAATGACAGCATATTCTCAGCGTGTCCACATTTCTTTACTCATTTTAAAGTGTCTGTAAATACAAAAACCAAATGAATTCCAAATATCATCCATCATGTCTTTGCATATTATATTTGATAATTTTTTCAATAGCAGCCCAATGAATCTGCTTAATCTTACCTGGAGATCCTGACAGTCATAGCACTTCCCATTGGGTTTCCTGTACTAGGGTGACATCGCTTACAAGCTGCTTTATAACACAGCATTGGGATTGTCACCTTGCCGTGCCCGTGATCAGAGATGGACTACAGGCAGCTGTATTCAGTGGTCTCCTGGACTCGGCCCATGTCAATTTGCCCATTAATGCTGTCAACTGCTGAAGGCAAGGAGTGGCAGGGAGCATCAATCACCTGTCACGCTCTGCCCACAATGGGGAGAAGGGCAGGAAGGGCTGCTGGGATATTGACGGTTGGTAGGCAAATTACCAATTAATTAAATTGCCTAAAAAGTGTTTGGAAAATTATTTATAACACTTTTTATAGCCAGAATGCCTAACCTATAGAGGTAGTATAAAATGGTAATTTATGGAAGTGATGCCTCAGATCTACTTCACAACCCAAATATGGGTAATACGGGTGCAGACTTCCACTGGGCGATGTCCTGAGTATCTCCGGTCTTAGGGGATAGCCCAATAGACGTCTACACTGAGGAAGTGTAGGGTGGGTTGGATTAAGAGAAGGGGAGCTGAAAGTATAAGGGCACTTTGATTCAAAGTGCACCTGTTCTTTAAAATGTGATTTAAATGTCAACTTCAGGCAAATGTGTATTTATTTTTACAGTAGTATAGAGTGAGGAAGAGTTAGAATCCCTGTCAGCACTTTATTTCTGTATGTGTACACTTACTTCTTGTAGAGATAATAGGTGTTAGACAAAACAGAAAGGGAGGGCACACACACAACACTTCCAATCCATCAGAGGGTCTAACCCCATTACTACACTACCCTGTACCCTACATTACTGCCCTAGAGTCCTTTCCTCATCAGCCTAAACTCAGGCATGTAACCAGTTAAGGACCTAGGGAAAACTTTGTATGCCCTGGAGTCCCTTCCTCCTTAGCCTACACTCAAGCATGTAGCTGCCAACAGTTGCTCTGTGAGTCATAGCTGCTTTTAGTCTGATCCACAGAAAGGATGTCCCTCAATTCACAGAAAGGGTGTCCCAGATCCACAGAAAAGATGACCTTGAGCTGAAGAGAGTCCAGAGGAGGGCATCAAAGCTAATAAAGGGGTTAGAGGACCTAAAGTATGAGGAAAGACTGCATGCATTAAACTTGTTCACTCTCAAAAAAATTAGACTGAGAGGGGACATGATTTTAATGTACAAATTGTTTAATAGAAATGGGATAATTAGTAATAAATTGTTTACTGTTAGTTCCCTTGAGACGACAAGAGGCCACCATCTGAAACTGGAAAAGAAAAGGTTTAATCTTAAACAGTGAAGGGGATTCCTTACTGTGAGAGCTGTAAAATGGTGGAACTTCCTTCCACAGACAGTGGTCTCAGCTGAGAGTATGGAATCATTCAAGACCCATCTACCCTGTTTCCCCGAAAATAAGATCTACCCCGAAAATGAGACCTAGTACTATTTTTGGGAATTGATATAAGACTTACCCCCGAAAATAAGACCTAGTTGTGACCATTCCCAGGGCCGGTGGTGGCATAAGGGGGAACTTGAAGAGCCGCGGGAGAGGCAGGAGAAAACCAGCAGTGCCAACGAAGCCAGCGTTGGAGGAAACGAGGTAGCATCAGAGGGAGCAGAGCAACATAAGCCGATGCCTCCTATATAGTGCCGACTCCTGTCACAGGCGGAGTGATACCAAATGTACTCCGCCTGTGAAGAATCGATAGTGAAAGTGCGCTACGCTCATTCTGGCCAGCAATTGGTTAGCAAATTGCTCTTGGAAAGGTACGGCACCCTGATTGCCCTGATCACCATATTTTTGTACATGAATACATGTAGACTTGTCTATATAAATAAGTGTGGATTGTAAAAAAAAAAAAAAAATAAGACCTACCCCGAAAATAAGACCTAGTGTGATTTTTTGAGCCAAAGAAAATATAAGACAGTGTCTTATTTTCGGGGAAACACGGTAGATACTTTACTCTATAGGTAATAGGTATAGGTATAGGTAATCTTAGTACCTCAAATACACACACACACCCATATAGGTTAAATTGGATGGACCTGTGTCTTTATTCAACCTTAACCACTATGTAACAGCATGGTCACATGACCAGGGGAATAACATCAATGATCCCCCAGGTCAACGATACAGGTGCTGAAGAACATGATGCTGAGAGGGAGTACAGGTAAAGTGAGTATAGGGGGGCAGGGTATGCCCTTTGCAGAGACGCTATCACTTTGCCTTGCGTGGGGAAGGTGACAGTGTCACTTTATTGCAGCGCACCCAGTAGGGTAACAACAGCCATAGCAGTCCACGCAGGTGCTAAGGGGCCCCATTAGGGAGGCTGATTAGGAAAAATTAACTGTGAAGTTTCCATTATTGAAGGACTGAAGTAAGACCTCATCTAGTCACAGATCCCCTCTGTGCAGTAGAAGCATTTGCTTATTATTATTTGCTAAGCAGTGTAGATTTATTGCCCTCTGATCTAGTTCTACAGACTGAAATGAACCCTGTATGCCTAATGCAGTCACAAATCCCAGAGTTTCACCTTTGCTAAACCTTATAGGAGGGCTGAAGTTTGTGGTTCTGCAAAAAAAAAGTTTAATGAAGCTATAGTTTAGTTTGTATTACGGTTAGAGTAAGTGTGTGCAAGAGTATCCCTGCACTGCTCTCTAGTAGTGTACTGACTATGCTGATAGCTTTCCTGCTGTTTGTCCTTGATACATACTTCATGTCAAGATCAATCACACATATTGTGGCAGTTGACACTGGCAACGGCTACAGGGAAAGTAAGCCGGGGGGGCCCAAAAGTTTTGCTCCAGGGCCCCATTGTTTTATAGTTACGTATACATAACCACTAAATACCTGTTGCAAGTCAGCCTTAGTGCCATGGCTTACATATTATCGACTCCTGCGTATGCCTGCTCTATTCCTTTAACACGTGCATTTAATTCATGATACGCGTGTGTTACAATAATCAGTTGACTGTCCTTGTTGTGCCCAGGAATCAAAAAACAATCTAAAGTCAAAATTATTTAAAGGTGTTACAGAAAAGTATGGGTTCCTCTTGTAATTTACACCGGCTCACAAACAAGCCCATAAAACTTCAATATTCAATGTAGCGTTTTATTATTCAATCAAGGATGGGAGCAAGTGAAACCATGTTTCATAGTTCAATCTGCTTCAATTGACAGGCTGACAGTCACTTTACATAAACAAATATATTTCCTCCTCCCTGACCATTTCAGTTAGGAAATTTAAAACACCAAAGTTCCGTGTTCATAAATTAAAGTCGGATTTAAACAAGTCGAAAAAAATAATAACTCTTTTTTTTTAATCGGGAAATAGATGGAAGAATTATCTATTTTTTATCATGTTAGGTCGCATTAAATTTAAATATTCATGGGTTAAGTAAATCCAGCTTTAGCCATTACTATAAATAATTTGTTTAATTTCTCCATAGACCAATACTGTTTTATATTTATTCAGAATAGATTGAAGCTCTAGGAAAGTCCTTGAAAAAAGTCCTCACAAACTAGAAGCAATATTCTCAAGTGTTTAAAAATGTTTAATTTGAGGATAATGTGTTTTTTTACCCTTAATCTGAACTTGGGGCAGAAATAAAAGACACAAATTAATGCAGTTCTGCATTCATTAATACATGCAAGCAGTGTAAGTCTGGCTTGGTATCAGTTTCTTGCAGCCTTTTACAGCAGGGCTTAGACTGGATGAAGCAGAAGCAGTACAAGGGGCCCATCAAGCATGCTGCAGTGCAAGGAGCATGCTGATAGAAGAGATCAAAGTGACAGATGGATGGGCTCATCAGTTTGCTACTTCTCCGTTCATGGTCCATTGACCATTCACAGGCTGTGAATGTTACTAAACTGCACCAATTAAAAATCATGTTGTTCGCCTGGTCAGACAGGACTGTGCTGTGTGGCAGAGCTGTTTAAATCCAATGACTGGATAGCATGACATGCAAATCCTTTGGGAGGTGTAACAACTCCCACATATGCATTTTATCTGTGTTTTTAGCTTTTTTTAGGAAAAAATACCGTTTGTGTGAAAAGCACTGTGTTGTCCGTTGTGATGGTAAAAACCCCTGCAAGGGAAATCCTGCTGTAAAAGTCATTGTTGTCCTTCAAAGCTCTACATTTGATGCTAACGCTCATAATTGGTGGAGCATGCGGGCAAAAGTCTGTTGACACTTGCTGTATATATGTTGTAAGTGAGTTGTTGTTTGACGAACTGTTTGCTGTGTGCTGAACTGAGCCATTGAAGGACACAGCACATCATGTATGGTAGGCGTTGCGTATCTGCAAGTTTTAAAGTTGTAGCCGCCCTTAAAGTGACAGTGCACTATTTTGCTAAAATTGCAAAAGTTCCTGTGGATTTTGAAAGGTATTTTTTAGGGCTGGTAATGATTAAAATTTTTGTGTTCGATTAATTGATTCATTTCGATTAATTATAATGCACATACAGATCCAACTACATTAGCCTATACGCATAAAGCACAGCAATTAAGTAATAAAATGAACTAGGATCACAGTAATCCAGCACGTTATTAATCTCACGTGCCCCACTCAATATGGCCGCCGCTTGAGTGGGGCAACTCAGAATAATAACGTGCTGGATTAGTGTGTTCCTAGTTCATTGTATGACTTAATTGCTGTGCTGTATGTGTATAGGCCAATGCCTTGGCTGGCGCTCGTGCAGAGAGTTTTAAAAAAAAATTAATCGATCAAAAAATTTTTTATCGATCAAAAAGATTAACGATTAATCGAGAAATGAATCGTTAATTTGCACAGCCCTAGTATTTTTATGTAATATGAGGCTCTTAAAAAAGAATAATGCTAAATGAGAAAAATAATTCTGTGGCTAGATGAGATTTCACCATCTGGACAAGCCCTACAGTCCGCCAGTTTGGGAGTCTGGTTTAAATGTCATTTATCAGCAGTGACCCAAGCTGCAGAAAAAATACTACAGAGAAAGCACGGCTCTCTCAGTAGTGCTGAGAGAGAGCCAATGGGTGTCTAGAAACACGGCAAGGCAAGTGCCCAAAGAATGCTGGTCAGAATTGCCACTGCCGCTGCTTCTGGAAAAGTATCAAGTGGCCTACTGTGTATTAGGCTGAGGTTGCAACAATTATGACAAGTTTAAAAACGAAATTCTTATAATGCAGAAGAACCACCATCATGACAAGAGCCAGAAAGCCTAAGCTGAAGAAAAGCTGTCTCCCGTGGCAACAGGCTGGCGTGGGTCCCTGGAAGACAAAGTCCCCAAAGTAGGTGTGGCTAATGGTCCCAGAAAGATTTGTGCCTCGGAGGTGCAACTTGGAAAGCCCTGACAAGGCATGGAGGCAAGTGCATTGTTTGTGGTGCAGTGAGTGAAGGCATGGGGTTGATAGGTGTCCTGGATACCCCTGGATACTGCAGGGGGTGTCAAGGTTCATGTTGTACAGCTCCAAAAGGAAAAAAAAAGAAGTCATAACAACTCCTGCACTCTGTTGGAGGGTGGAGAGAGAGAGAGATCTGTACTTTTGATGTTAAATATATATATATA
>NW_017306406.1:622000-623183 GCF_000935625.1 Nanorana parkeri | reverse complement strand
ATATATATCTTTAGCTCTGCAGATATTATTGCAGGCATTGCTATAAATGTGGATTTATTTCCATCTAGCAGCACAAGGCAGTCACAATTATTTGATAAGTCAGTCATGTTCGATCATATTTTTGTTGCAGTTAAGTGCATTACTGAAAAAGAGGCCTGTATGAATTTTACAGCAATTGCTCATGCTTAGGGGAAAACTGAATTATTAGAATTGTATAATTATGCAAAAGAAGTGCATATTTTTTGCCTTTTATTGCATTTTATCCACTTACAGATCTAGGATGTACAGTACCTCACACTGCAAACAAATACATGTTGATCTCCCAAAGGTCCAGAGAGCTTCTAACGTATTGTATTGAGTTTACAATGCTGCCTATTCTGTGCTGAAAATCCAAGTGTTGCCAGTCATTCCTGGGTTTCTCCTGCTAGACTAATGGACACCTTACACCAAAAGTGTCAGTTCTATATAAATAATTTTTTACCATGCATCACCACCACTAACACATGTTGTCCATGCACTATCTGTGGTCTAGACACTTACCCCAAACAAAGACCTTTGGCTACTCACCTCCTCAACTCCACGGTTCCTCACTCAACTTCCCCTGCAAATGGCCTACTGTTAAGATGAGATAATCTGTCCTTTAACCCCTTCATGACTGAGGCCCTTTTTTTATTTTTTGCACCCATGTTATATTCCACATTTTAGGCCTGAAAATGACTTAAACCCCCCCCAACATTATATATTTTCTGAATGCCAAGACCCTATAGAATAAAATGGTGGTAGTTGCAAATTTTTATGTTGTGCAATATTAGCGCAACTTCTTATTAAACCCCAACATTTAGTGAAAAATTTAATTTAATGCCCCAAAACACAACAAAATACAAATTTTTAAAATGACATATAAAAGATGAGGTTACAACGAGTAAAACGATACCCAACATGCATAGGTTACAAATTGCGTGCGTCCGTGAAACGGCGAAAAACTGCAGTACCCCAAAAAGTCAATAGAAGACGCTTTAAAAGCCCCCACAGGTCATCAATTTAGAGATACCCCAAAATACTGGCCCTAGAATTATTGCTCTCACTCCGGCGTGCGCGGCGATACCCAACATGTGTAGCGCGTTCGTCGTTTTCATACGTAGGCGCACCCGACGCGTGTTTACGTGGCGACGCGCGTGCTCGC
>NW_017306406.1:606663-621960 GCF_000935625.1 Nanorana parkeri | reverse complement strand
GCGGCAAAAGTCGCCGGGAGTCTGTTTAAACAGCCCCGATGCTGGCGACGTACACTGTACGTCGTCAGTCACGAAGGGGTTAAGTTCCAGGGGGCTCCCAAGTACAAGCACATGCATATAAAATGTCCTCAAAAAAAGGCTTCTAAAAAGGTAAGGTGCACCACAACAGTGGTCATCTGGTTTTAACAGAGACCATCCCCTTATACACTGTACCCCCCTCTGCAACCAGTATTTCACTCACCAATGATGAAATCAAACTGCATTAGAACTTAGGACAGTGCTGGGAATGACGGAAATTTTGCCTCACACTCTATGCAGACCTCTGGAAAAAAAACTGCTAGCCAATTACATGAACAAAGCATACACATTCTGGGAATGAGGGGGCCTTATGTACACCATGTCGTGGTTGTAAGGAATTGAGATTTAAATCTTGTTGTAGCTTTAAAAAAATAAAGTTAGCTGGAGAGTGAAATGAAAGAATACTTTGCAATAATATTTAATAACAAAAGGCTCAGGAACAATGATATACTGTATGTTAGGTCCTTTTAAGAGGACTCACCTTGTTTTTTTTACTTTACACAATATTGGGAGCCATAATAGTTTCTGCTGCTATGATGAGCTAATCACATAATCTTGTGTAAGTTCTAATTATCACAAAACAAATGGATCCCCTTCTGATTGGAATGGACAATGAAAGGGCCTAAAAGGGTGGCACAACACATGTCATGTGATTTTACCAGCACCAGTGTGGGGTGGATGACGATTCACATTTAGAAAAATCAGCTTACATTGATATGTTGTTTGATTCACTTTCATTCTTATTGGTTTAATTATTATTTGAGTGTATTATTATTCCCGTTGGGCATTTGTGGCTATAGTATGCATGCTGATGTCTTTTGCATGGTGTATAAAATAATGTCCTTTTCTTTTAGCGTGATCACACAAGGAATTCAAACTGATACAAGTCTCATCTTAAAAAAACAATTGCTGGTTTAATGGTTGAGCCACGCCGCCGATGAGACCCTCCGGACTCCTGGTGAGCCCACGCAACCCACCCACCACCTGAGACTAGGCAAAACCCTCCACCTCAGACCCCACACTACCTGACTAAGACCCTGCAAAGCTCACCTGAGAACAAGCACCACCCACCTGAGACCCTGCACAGCCAACCTGAGACCCTGCACAGCCCACCTGAGACCCTGCACAGCCCACCTGAGACCCTAGAGACATCAGGCCGCCACCCTGGAGCAACACAGAGTATGTAGCTTCATAATATTCTGCATTGCTGTATAATGTATTGCTTGGATTTGCAGTCCTCTATATACCTGGTTGTATTATTATGCATTGCTGTATAATGTATTGCTGAGATTTATAGTGCTCTATAGCTGGTGGTAATATTCTGCATTGCTGTGTAATGTATTGCTGGGATTTGTAGTCATCTATACTTGGTGGTATTATTATGCATTGCTGTATAATGTATTGCTGAGATTTGTAGTCTTATATAGCTGGTGGTATTATTCTGCATTGCTGTATAATGTATTGCTGGGATTTGTAGTCCTCTATAGCTGGTGGTATTATTCTGCATTGCTGTATAATGTATTGATGGGATTTGCAGTCCTCTATTTCTGGTGTTATTATTCTGCATAACTGTATAATGTATTGCTGGAATTTGCAGTCCTCTATAGCTGGTGGTATTATTCTGTATTGCTGTATAATGTATTGCTGGGAATGTGTAGTCCCTCTTCAGCTTGGAGTCAGTGGCAGAACTACCAGGAGCGCATTGGCTGCAGCGGTGACCGAGCCATGGCACTCCACCACTGTCTTTATTGTTTTAGAAAACATGACAATAAAAAAAAAGGTATTGGTAATTAGTATCGGCGAGCACTTGAGGAAACGTATCTGTACTCATACTCGGTCTGGAAAAAATGGTATTGGTGTTTGCCTAAATTTCATATATACATATTCTTTTACGGCTGATTTCTACATAGGAGTTTGTGCTTTAAGGATTATTACGCATATCCACTGGAGATCTTTGCATTTCATTAGTGTCACAGTTGTATATTTGGTTGTTTTATTATCTAAGCAAATATTAGGAGGTTTGCATATAGCGGTTATTCTTTGATCACATTTCATCTCAGCACTCCTCTTTTTTTATTATATACATACTGAATACTAATATTACAAATATTAACCCCGTAGAGTTAATTTTTTTTTTTTTTTACCTGATAAAATTTTTTTTTTTTTTAACTTAAAACAAACAAAAAAAAAAGAATATTACAAATGATACGGTAGAATTGCTTTTCATCATAGATTCATTTTTTGGGGGGAAAGTCTGTACATTACTTTACATGTACATTAGGCAGGTGACATGTTTTCTTTGAAACCACTGAGAGATGAAAAGCTTGGAAAAGATAACAGTAACATGCATTGGAATATATTAAATCAAAATCACAAGCCAGACATGAAAACCATTGTTGACTTGTAAATGTCGGAGAATATTCCGGCTTTGTAAATACGTTGGTTTCCACATTTTTATGGCATAATAAAACTCTCGGTTTCTTGCATTAAAGGAATCACCTGTTTTAATTTTATCCCTTTTGTAAGCGACTTGACAAAGTGAAGCAAACAGTTTTTTTTTCTATTAGCCTTTCATACCGGGGACTAATTGCACTTTAAAATTCAATGTCACGTCGTTCTTCAGATGCATATCACATAATAGTGGGACCGTTTGTTAAACGGTGCTGCCTGCATTATACTGACTTATGTATAGGCGTCATTCTAATGTACTGTTAATTTAATTAAGTGTTTGATGCACAGCGGCAATCTTCATAACAATAACTCTAAAATAGAGTCGCCGTTATAACAACAACAAAAAAAACCTGCTAATAGAAAAGTTTGTCATACAATTAAAAGAGAAAAAAAAATCCTAAGTATTAGGTTGGTCTAAAAACAGCTACATCACATTAATGCATTATAATATGCTAATTAAAAGCAAGTGTTGCCAGTCATTCCTGGGTTTTCTCCTGCTAGACTAATGGACACCTTACACCAAAAGTGTCAGTTCTATCTAAATAATTTTTTTACCATGCATCACCATACGGCAGAGAGGTTTTCGTTTGTGATGTCACTCTACAGCAGAAGGGCACAGCAAAAAAAAATGTCTGTTATTTTAGTGGGATTATGACACCGTTATGATGTCAGATGGGGGTGTATACACATTTTGGTGCTCGTGTCTCTATACCTCTTCTCAGGGGTGCTCCTAGTCTTTTTGCCACCTGAGGCTGGGGGAGGGGGGTGGTGATGGTGTTAGACTCAATCTGTGTGGGGCGGGGAGATGTTTTAGTGCCATACACATCTTCCCACCCAAATTTCAGCAACCTGGGATGCTCTGGCTGGCGTCTCGCCCAGCTCCTGGTGTCATCACTGGTTGCCAAGACCTGCGTGGATTGCCAGCCAGAGAGTCCCAAGTTGCTAAGAGCTGGGTGGGGAGATTTGCATAGCCATTACACATCTCCTTGCCTGGCTCTTAGCAACCTGGGCCCCGGAAAGGGGGTGGCAGACACACTGCAAACATTGTGCAGCAGGGCCACCATGCAGCTCAATGGACTTGTCTGATTCCCAGGCCAAGAGCGCTGACTACTGGTTCCAGGTGAGATTAAATTACCAGTGGAGAGAGGAGTAAACCCTACACTGGAGCCAGGATCAGCAATCCCTAAATGTATATGAGAGGAACCTGGGAGAACACACAGAGATCTATCAGTCCCAAAGCTTTAGAAATGGCTTTATAACCTTTTCCAGACTGATAGATCTCAATAACTTTCTTTCTCATTTGTTCCTGGATTTCTTTGGATCTCGGCATGATGTGTAGCTTTTGAGGCTCTTTTGGTCTATTTCACTTTGTCAGTCAAGTCCTTATTTAAGTGATTTCTTGATTGAGAACAGATGTGGCTAGAGAAATTGAACTCAAGTGTTATAAACCAGAGTTAAGTTATGTTTTAACGGGGGGGGGGGGAAACAATTTTTCACACAGGGCCAAGTGGGTTTGGATTTTGTTTTTTCTTAATAATAAAAACCTTCCTTTAAAAACTGCATGTTGTGTTTACTTGTGTAAATTTCGAGTAGCCCCATCACATCTTTTGAGGTTATACTAATACGACCGGTGATAATGATTTTGACAGTATGGGGACAGTCTGGCAAAGAGACTATGGGGGCATATCAGGTGATCCATTGCGGTTGTTTAATTGTAAAAAAAAGATTGAGAACTGCTGTTCTAATGCTTTATCCTAATAATAACCTAGCCTACCCAAAAACAAAACCCTAACACCAAACTATCCCTTGTTCTGTTATTCACCAGAGGTGGCCACAATTAATTATTTAGCTCGGAGCTGCAAGATCTCATGAACTGTTGGAAGATCTATCTATCCATCTATCTATCTATCTATCTATCTGCACACAGTATATCCTATAAACATAAAAACATTTTCAAAAACATTATGAGTTCGCTTTAAAAAGAGATTCAAAAATGAAAACATTTTCTATCTTTGTGGTTTATTGAATAAATCTTGCATCCACTTTCCCCATTTCTCTTATTACTATTTACAAATTCCTACAACATGCTGACACAGATCCCAAGAATGGGAGAAGGATGACTCGATGGACAAATGTGACTTTTTCAAATATTATTCATACAAATGTATTATCCTGACCCTTTTATCTGTAAAACCGCACAGCTCTTTATCATTTCTGCATGGAAATTTTGAGGACGCAATGTTTGAACCTCGATTCATTCCCCCAATTGAGTTTCACAGGGAGGAGCCGATAATCTTTTCCGCATAATAAGACTGTATGAATGCAGCAAATATTACAGAGCGTGAATATGTTTTACAAACAGTGTATTCACGTGGATAAAGGGTTATTCTGAGGTAGGAAAAAAACTTGCCTGTTGCATCCCTGAGCGGAATTGAGCAGATTATGGACACAATTATCAAAAGCAAACTGACACAAAAGGAGAGTCATAGCGGGATGCGCGCTGGAAATACTTTACCGTAAATAAGTAAAACTTTACAATGACAACGTTTTTGTATAGTATTGTAATGGCCTGGGAGAGTTATTGAAGAACGCATTTTCAGCCGTACTCAGCAAAAATTTGCAAAGCGTTAAAGCGGTCTGAAGAGACCATTAACGTTTTACAGGCTGCCAACATGTGGGAGCTTTGGAGCACTTTGTCTGGCCCCTGCAGACAGTATTTTGTGCGTTGGTGAAGCAAACATATTCTTTACTGGTTTCTAGTAGGTAAATGGTTTGGTATATTTATTTGCATAATCTTCCTTTTTTCTGTTCTGTTCACCCCTTTTCTCTTTTGGTTGATTGATTGTTTGATTATCTTTTATGATGGATCTCCAGTCTCCAGTCTACAAGAAAAAAAAACCAAAAGAATGGCACCTTTTGCTTGTGAAATACCGTTTATTTATCCAAATATAAGCTGAATAAAATTATTATTATACAGGATTTATATAGCTCCAACAGCTTGCACAGCACTTTAAAATATATGGAAGGCATTACAATTACAATACAATGCAAGACAAGATGGTAAGGAGGGCTTACAATCTAAAAGTGAGCGGCCAGTGATACATGAGGAGGTAGCTGTGTGGGTATGAATTGTTTGAGAAAGTGATAGTTCAGTGGTTAGGCTGAGGTGGGATCATACTCACAAGTGGTGTCTATTACATGAGATTTCAGAACAACCTTCCGGATTGATCTACAGAAATCACCATTAGGCAGAACCACCAGACAGCCAAATTGTGAACCACAGCATTAGTCTCTTTGACACGTTTCAAGGGATATACCCTCTTCATCAGAGCAAGAGGCAAGTGAACCAGACTTGAACTATCACCGATAGCGAGTATGATTTTATTGAGCATTTATTTGGATAAATAAATGGTATTTCACGAGGAGAAGATGCCATTCTTTTGTTTTGTTTTCTTACATGTCTCTTGAGGCTTCCCAACTTGTTACGGAACATCAGCCCCCTTTGTGCCATCTTATTGATGTCTGTGTTTGAATATTCCCTCCATATGATGTTGTGAGACCACCCCCCATCAAGCGCTGACTGATTTTAAAATATGTCTCGAGTCTATGACTAAGTGCGTACCCGGTCTCCAAAACGCTAACATTATGTTCACAGTGTCATGACTAAGGTAGTTCAAAGGTCCCCATTATCCACTGCAACCGACTTACAGCATCAACTCCAAATTGTCATCCCGTTCTCAATAATACAAACACACCAGGGATTAAGTTCAATGGTCAAAGAAGCCTTTTTTTTTTAACAAGACCTGTATACTGTAAATAACATAATTATAAATAACACAAACAGTAACAAGCTCACTCCTGAGATAGACAACAATCTCAATACAAATTAGTAAACTAAACATGAGATTGTAGTCCATCCCAGGGCTGAGCTTGGAGTGGTGACTACTTTACAACACACACAGGGACCATGGGGACCAAAAGTATCCCCCCTCCAGAAGGTAGTACAGTGTCAGCACCAATTCAGAGATGATTTGAGGTTCTACAGCCGAGTGATACACAAATAAGATACCTTTTGTGTTAATAGTTAAGGTACTTGAATACATTTCTAAGATTTACCTCCTGAGTTAAGTGGCACTTAAAGCTCATTCATTGCATATAGTACTGATGCTAAATGTACTCATAGTTGTTTAATGCAAAAAAAAAGTTCTATTGCAAGAAAAATTATCAGCAACTATACCAGGTTGAAGAAGCATTTTCTCAGTCTCCGCCCCCCCCCATTAATCAGACTACAACAGTGTGAGAGGATTGCAGAAGGTGAGAGGTGTCAGCAGGAGCTAATCTATATTAGGTACCCTTCACACGGGTGCATCCATTCCATTTATCAGGGAATCCATGCACAGATCCCCTGCCGTCCACTGGCCCATAGACTTCTCTGATCAGGTCCACCTGAAAAACTGACAGATGGATCTGATTGGAATGCCTTGTGACAGGGGCCTTAGACATTTCTAATCACAACCAAGAACTGCACAGGCACCGGGTTCTGAACCGACATCTCAGTCCAGGAAGTAGTTGGTGACCCTGGATGATGCATGAAACAAGATGGCAATGTCCTTCTGTAGAGAAAGCAAATTATGCTATTGTCAGGGGGAGCACTTTGATCTCTGTGAGAGGTCATAAATACCTGAAACTGTTGCACTTACATATTACTTACTATACATGTACTAACAATGAGAAAATGCTGTACTGTATATTTGATGCACAATTTGTTTGAATCCCTATCCTTTGCCCTTATTCCATCCCCTAGATTAATTCCTAACACTAACTTAAACAAAGCATCTACATACTTAGATGATCCTGTGGCTGTAGCAGGGGGCACATAAACCTAGCACCCCTTCAGCTTTATAGCACAGTGCTGAGATGGTTTTGCTGAAAACCGATTCAACTCAAAACAGATACACCAGATTAAGGTGACATTGGACTTCGACGCGGAGGAAAAGTTTAGGTAAAAGCCTTGGCACTACAGCTGTATTACATTTTGGATTTTTTTTTAAACCTGTAATTATTTTTCAAGAAAAGACAACATGCAAAAATAGCCCTACAGATAGTCATAATACCGAGAACTATCATTTTTAATAATGGAAGTATTATCTGACACGGATACAGGGGCTTATGTAGATTTACAGTACTTTCCTGATAAAAGTCAGATAAAATTTTAGGCTGATGATGCGGATAAAGTAACGCTTTATTCTCGGAAGTTCCAGGTAGCTATAAAGAGTATGTATTCTCCTATAATATTGTGTAATAAGGATGACCCCCAGCAATGTCACTTAGAGTTAATCAAGCTTTTGAAAAAATGCCTCGAACAGGCCTGCGGTGAAACAAGCCAAATATTCTCAATGAATGTGAATTGCTGTGAGCTGGGGTTGTTCATTGATAAGGAGAACAAGGGCAGAATTTTAGCTGTCTGTTTGGTCATAGCATGACCATGGTGAGATAAGTCTGTTAGTCCACGTTGCTGGTAGTTTTGGAGATGATGCCTAATGACAATGTTACCTTAACCCTTGCTATTATGTAAAGTGTCCCCAACACTTAAAGTAGTATTAAAAGCTCAAACCTTTTTCAATAATGAATCCACATCAAACAAATATACATCTTCCAGCAAAGGATTTATTTGCATTTTTGCTCCAAGCACTTACAGTCATCATGTTTCTGAACATCTTTAACTCTCTGAGCTCAGCTTTCCTGGACTTCCTGTCCAGTACACAATCACAAGGGACAGCACAAGCACCAGCAGCTCCATCTACTAGCTCCCTTGAAAACTGAACAGCCTATTTGCCTTTAGTGAAGCAACCCCTATGTTTTCATTGCACAAAACAATGTCAAAAATCATACTAATTGTAACTAGCTTGTGTATATGCAAATTGCAGCTTTTATATAAATATGATAAGATCTTTATTATTTTCTTTCATCTGTTCTATCACTAGCTATTGAGACGTAAAACCAAGTGTAGCGCTCACCCCCTGAGGGAGCCGCCAGAATAACTCGGGTCATCACTAGTCGTCTAGGGGATTTGGTCTTCAGCTGCCCCATTAGCATTTAACTGCCCTCTTCTAGTGCCCACGAAGCTGATATCCACTATAGTAATGCAATGCTGAATAACTTTTTTTAACATCTTCATACTGGGGAGAGACGGTATAGGGATTCTAGACATCTGTGGTGTAACAGACATAGACTCCAGACTCACCAGACCTCTTACACGTCTCAGTGTAGATCCACTTGTGATACAGTGAATAGCAATTAAAGTAGCAGATGAATAGGTAATGAATACAAATCTTCAGCAGGAGATACACCAGCCATGCTCCTGAGGTCCTCTATGTTCCAGGCACCTCCAGCAGACATCAGCTTCCCTGGTTCTCCGCTGATAACAACACAGGTCTCCTCCATACTTGAGGAACACCTCCCCCACCCCAGCCTCTGCCCCCCCCCCCCCCCCATGCCTCAGGCCTAGCCTGGGGGGTGGCTGGACAGCACCTAGTCCTGTACTAATCTATGGCTGGTCCCAAATTAGTCTGAGGGCAATTCCCTCAATCATATATACCGTATCCCAGCATGCAACACTGGTTGAGAGAAACCCAGTGATTGGCTGCTGCACTGTACATTAGACATGTGCACAACAACAAAAAAATGTTTCCAGGCGAAACACATAACGAAAAACGTTCTAATTCGTTTTGTCAAAGGAAACAAATTTTAATGTTGTTTCAGATTCAGAGGCAGTGAGCCTCCGAATCCGAAACCACACACTGAAACCGCACATGACAGTGACATCACACGCTGAATAAGCGGTGGCCATATCGGCTGCCAGCGCATTCTGTGCATGCGTCCCACCATTTTGGAGTGGCTCTTGATATACACCAAGATGGCGGCGTCCTCATGTTCGAGCGCCGCCATCTTTGCTTATACCAAGATCTACTCCAAAATGGTGGCCGATTTGGCCACCGCTTATTCAGCGTGTGACGTCACTGTCATGTGACGCCATACGCTCCGCCTCCAAGATGGCGGGGGGGAATGCGCAGAACACGAATTTATGTATGCTCGAATATCGTTTAAGTATATTCAGTCATACATTAAATTTGTTATTTCGGATTCAGACGAACCGCCGAATCAACTGATTTTCGTTGATTTGCAGGTTTGTCCGAATCTGAATGCACATGTCTACTGTACATACACATACAGGGACCCTCGATGGCTGTCCCACAATACAGCAGAGTCACACTCCACCCAGGTAGGTACAGTCAATGCCAGACACCTGGAATTAACCAGATAAATGCCACTAAACGCCACTATAATCCAACCAGGCTGACTACAACCCTGGCAATCATAAAATTTCTAGTAGCCACATCACAGAAGGTGATGGGGGCTGTACAAGTTATTGACATCTTTTGATGTTATACTAATACGACCGGTGATAATGATTTCGACAGTATGGGGACAGTCTGGCAAAGAGAGTATGGGGGTATATCAGGTGATCCATTGTGGGTGTTTAATTGCAAAAAGGATTGAAAACCCCAGCTCTAATGCTTTATCCTAATAATAACCTAGCCAAACTATTCCTTGTTCTGTTATTCACCAGAGGTGGCCATGATTAATTATTTAGCTCGGAGCTGCAAGATCTCATGAACTGTTGGAAGATTTGTCTATCTATCTATCTATCTATCTATCTATCTATCTATCTATCTATCTATCTATCTATCTATCTATCATATACATTTTTTGTATGACTAAACTTTCAACATTTAAAAAGAAGGCATTTAGGTTTAAAGAATTTTGTAGGCTGAGGTAATTGAAGGCTTATGAGATCATTTATCCTTCAAACAAGTAACAATGCATCTCAGATTGTACTGTAATGCATTTATAACAAAGTTAAGTATTTTTCTTGGCTGTTAAATTGAAGTTTCAGTAAGCTGGTAAAGCACAACGCCACATGAAAATATATTTTTTAAATATTTATAAGCATCTCGGAATGCGTAGCTGCTAAAATATGAAGTGGTGTGTGATGTAAGTGAAGTGGTGTTTGCTTTTAACACCTTCTCATGCATGTTCGCTGCTAGCCAGTGGTCCATCATCAGCATCGCACCACGTCTACCTTAGAAGAAAAACAACCCTGCTCACGAGGACGCAGCTGTGAGAAAATGAAAAATAAGAAAAATACGTCTAAAATAAACTTCCTTCGGAATTAACTTTATCTCATTACCAAGAAAAATGTTAGCAAAAAGATAAATTAAGCATTGCCAAATCATCGATGACAGGTCAGACATTCTAAGTACTGAAAGAATGAGATGGTTTATTGGCTTGATTCGCTTTTGCTTAACTCCCACTAGTTCTTATATTTAAGATGACTTAGATGAAAGGAAAAAAGTTTGAGTGAAATTCCAATACATAATGAGATGAAATCATTAAACACTTTGACAAAAAGGGAGAGATTAGGACTACATGAAATTGTAAGCAATATATCCCCACATTTCAATTTTTTCCGTCATTGAGGGGATCAAAAAATTCAAAAGAGAGTTCCAGAAGACATTTTGAAGGAGGAAAAAAGTGGGCTAAGTGCATTTTATTGTATATTTAAAGAATAGTCCAAATGTCCTATTTCTTAACCACAAAAATAAACTGGCTACACAGAATGTTTCATTTTCTTGTCCCTTAGACAAGAGGAGTAGTTCACTTTATGGTTGTAAAGGTCAGATAAAGGTCAGGTCTATGTTAAGTAGGGATGCACCGATACCAGTTTTTCGGTATCGAGTATGAGTACAAATATTTTTTTTTTACAGAATACCGATACCAGGAGTCCCATTAACAGGTGGGCTGGGCAAACCCTCTTACCTGTCAGTCCCGATCCGCTGTCCGCCTTCTCCTCACCCTTGGTCGCTGGCGGGCCCTGCCTCCTCCGTTGCTGGGCCCTGCCTCCTCCTTCGCTGCCAACGCCGGGCCCAGCCTCCTCCGCAGCTGCTGGCTGTCACTGATTCAGCAGCGGCTGGGAGGAGGAACGTGCCACTGCATAGATCACTGACAGGTGATGGGTGCCCATTATTTTATAATGGCACCCCAGTCGCGCTGGACAGATTGTGCAGTTTTCGAACACAGCCGCACATCGTTTATCGCAAAAAAAAGGTTAAATTCTGCGATTGCTGCGCGGATGTCACCGCATTAAAATCAATGGGGCCGCGCGGCAATTGCTGCCTGCATTGTGCAGGACATCGCGATCCCGGTACGCGCGATCCCAGGTCACGGAGGTCTGCATCGGGTCTAAATAGATCCTGAACATGTTCTTTTGCCAGAAAAATAACCCCTAATTAGTCTCCTTTTTTATTTTTTACATAAAAAGGTAGACAATGAAAAAAATTGAACAAAAAAAGGAACAATAAAAATACAAAGAAGAAATACAAAGAAAACAATTTAACTACCTTAAATAAACTCAGAAATGCCAAACCCTCTACATGAATAATAAAATCAGTTCAGTAGTCAGTTCAGTTAAGTATAATGCAGCAACAGATTTAGTTGTTTTGCCAAAGAGCCAAAACATAATGCACTGTCATTATGTTCGTCTAAACAGGCACGCCAAATAAATAAGTGGACACACACAATTTTAAAAGCAGACTAAAAGATGTTATGATTGACTATTTACTTGTGAAGAAGAAATTGATGGAAGAATTTTCCCACTGTGCTTATCATTACTTGCTGATATACATTTACTCTTGGAAAATAGAGATAAGTAGACTGATCCACCAGGTTTGAGGTTCACGGCAGGCGGAACAGACTGAATCCTTGGCCAGCAGATATCTGCAAATGTCAGCCAGCTCATCCGCTGACTCAGTCTTTCCTATCATTCTTTTTTTTAAACATTTTTCTGAGTTAAAGAAACAGATTTTTTTTTCTTTCTCCACCCAAAAGATACCAGTTCAGCACTTCACATATAACATCCACCTCGGCTAGAGAACCATGAGCATGCGGTTCAGGCTGGTAGTAGACACGTGCACTGGCAAAACGTTTGTTTCGTTTCGATTCAGATTTTGCGGGATTCGGGTCCGAAAGTCAATTCGTTTTGGGATTTGAATGTCGTCCGAAATTTCGTTTTCGGAAATTCGGATTCATTTTCACTCATCATTTCTGTTATTCGGAAATTCGGATACATCCGAATCTCCGAATAACAAAAATTTGTCTGAAAAACTAATTTTTCCGAAACGAAACGCACATGTCTAGCTGGTACCAACTCCCGTGGGCTCCCAGCAAGACCCAGTGGTGTTCTAGGAGAAAGTGTAGCCATTGGGGACATTCATGTTCATTGTTCCAATGGACCCTTTTTCAGGTCATTACATGCCACGCGGCTTCCTGATTCGTCAGGAAGCCAGGCTGCCTAGCAACAAGTAAAGCCGGCTTGCTAGCCAAACGTGGGGTCCCCCTTCAAATTCGATAGCAGACCCTTGATCCGAGCACAGGCCTGGCGGGGCAGGAAAAGGGGGGAACGAGTGAGCGCCCCCCCTCTCCCACATACCAGGCCACAAGCCCTCGACACAGGGAGGGTGCTTTTCCAGGCTAATCACGGCGTCCAGCGTTGTCCACAACAAAATAAAAAATAAAACAATAAAAAAGAAATAGAAATAATAATTTAGAAAAAACAAGACCGCCGTCCCGTCCGCTCACGACAAACTCCCGCCTCACAATCGCATTTTGACAGATGCCGGCAACATATAAACAATAGGGCAGAGCTTGCAGTGACAGCTGACTTTGTCATCATGCCTTTGCCCAATCAAGGCTCTTAGAGTACTGGGCCCTGATTGGGCAAAGTCTTGCACCTGAACTGTGGTCAGGTGCAAGGCTTTAGCCAATCAGGGCTCAAAAGGCACTGTGGGGAGCCCTGACAAAATGCCCTGACAATTTGTTTGGTCGCCGAACTGCCGGTGTTCGAATCAAACTCATGTTCGACATCGAACATCGAGCCCGTGCCTAGTCTAGACTTCATTAATTTTGGAACTCAGCACTTGAACCCAATTTAGCATTTATCCTATCTGCTTGTCTGCTGACTATATGTTACCAAAAAACTGGGTAATAATAAATGTTTCCTAACATAATGTTAAAAAAAACTTTTTTTTCCCCAAATTTTCTGTAATTTTTCCTAATTATAGTAAAAAATAAAAACCCCAGTGGTGATTAAATACCACCGAAATAAAGCTCTATCTGTCCCCAAAAAATGGTATAAAATTCATTTCAGTACAGCGTTGCATGACGGAATAAACGTCAGTCAAAGTACCGCAGCGCTGAATACTGAAAAATGGCCTGGCCAGGAAGGGGGTCTAAACACCTGGTCTTGAAGTGGTTAAGCATTCCCTTCAGTTTTGCACTGGAGCTTTTGCAGATTAATATATGCACTGCATTAGAAGCTTTGGTGAAGGATTGATGCATCGGGATTGTGCTTTGGAGTGAGTCTGCTCTCATAAATTAAGTGGTAAAAAGTCTTAACAAATCATTATAGTGGCAAATGGAATAATGTGCACAAAACCCTCAATACAAAGTCTCAGACCCAGCTTTTTCACTATAAAATGCAATCCTGGGTAGGCCTATGAGCCAGCAAATGTATGTGTGACCCTATCCCAGTCGAATCTTATTTAAAAGGCTTGCTAAGGTGAACTTTATTACCTTTCACTATGGGCAAAATAAAACAAAATAGATACATAATACACAGTATTCTGACACATTTTCGGAAATTCGGACATTCGGATGTATCCGAATTACAGATATAACGAATGCAAACTAATCCGAATTTCCGTTACCAAAAATCATTAGCGGTAGTTCGTTCGAACGTTCGTTTCGTTTTCGGTTCGTTCATTTGTTTGTTGCAGCAAAGTGACATTAGAGACGGAGAAAAACACTTTTCCCCCCTCAAATGTCACTTTGCTGCAACGAATGAACAAAACGAATAAGAATCGAAAACTAAATGAACGTTCAAACGAACTACCGCTAACTAAATTCGCCCGAATCCGAATTGACTTTCACACCCGAATCCCGAAAAAACAAAATAACACAGCGTTCGGCTCACTTCGCTTCAGGTCGGTCATTCACTCGGCTGCCTACGGCAGCTTAGTGAATAGACCCCATGGTTTTATTACCTGTTTATCATGCCAATAGAGCGGCCATTTTTTTCACTTCACATAGCAGAATGACAGCGCTGTTTCTTCTGCAGGCAACCCACACAGCAGAAGTGTCATCCCATTGTCCGGATAACTTAGATGGAGATGTAGTTTTAAGTTATAAGGCTCAATTCACAAAGCGTTCACACACCAAGGATACTTATTCGTTGAAAAATGGCGGTTATTTTTCAAAGTCCTATGCATGTTGGAAATAACAGTCACATGGATAAAATAAAGTTCCTTATCCTTGTGTTAAAACTTTGTGAATTGAGCCTAAAGACTTTAACCTCTTAGTGACCAGTGACAGCCATATCATTCTTCTAAATCAGCTATTTTGGACTAGATTGTTCCCTTCTCCTGTCTTCTCCAAATGCATCACCCTTTTGTGAATAGCCCTGATAATGTTTGGGGGTTTGAAGTAATTTTCAGGCCTAAAATGTGGATTATAACATGGGTACAAAAAACAAAAAAAAGGCCTCGGTCACTAAGGTGTTAAATATAAGACAAGCAAGTTAAAGGCCAACTTCAGCTAACACTTTTTAAACAGTTACAGCAACAAAGGTTGTTGTTCTTTTTTTTGGGGGGG
>NW_017306406.1:601198-605384 GCF_000935625.1 Nanorana parkeri | reverse complement strand
TTTAAAGGAGAACTGAAGCCAAAACTTTTTTTTTTTAGTTTTGGCTAGAGTAAGGGAGGCTTATAACGTCTGTCAACTTATTTATACTCTGTGTGCCTCATTAGTAGACATGTGCATTCGGATTCGGATGAACCTGCAAATCATCAAAATTCACTTTATTCGGCGGTTCGTCCGAATCCGAAATAACAAATTTATTGGATGCCGAATGCATGAAAACTATATTTTGGCATACATAAATTAATCCACAGAACGCACTGCGGCTATTTTGGCCGCTGGCGCATTCTGCTCATGCCCGATGCCATCTTGGAGGCGGAGCATATGATGTCAAATGACGGTGACGTCATACACTGAACCAGTGGCGGCCACATCGGCCCCTGGCATGTTCTGCGCATGCGCGCCACCATTTTGGAGTTTATTTTGGTATACACCAGGATGGCGGCACCACAACATATGGGCGCTGCCATCTTGGTGTATATCAAGATACATTTCAAAATGGCAGCGCGGATGCACAGAACGCGCCGTCGGCCGGTATGGCCGCTGCTCGTTCTGTAGTTTATTGTGCGGTTTCGGATTCGGAGACTCGTTGCCTCCGAATCAGCATTGAATTTAGTTTCCTTTGAAGGAGTTTTCATTTGTTTTTCGTCCAATACAATTTTTTTTGCCATTCACATGTCTACTCATTAGGAAAATTTCACTTCCTACCTGAGAGCCACAACAGGAAGCAAGAGGAAATTCCTCCAAAAAAATGGAAATCCCTGGTGGTCAGCAGGGTCACCAGAACTAGTGTCCTCAGTGGAAGATTTCCCATCTATTCCTCTTCTGATGACAACCCAAAATGTGGGATTTTCTTTGACTTTTACTGACAATGGTACCAGGACACAGAGAGGGTGAATCTCCCTCAGGGGGGCATAGCCTGCAATAAAAACAAGACGAGTGTTCGAATCTCTCTCCACTCTATACAAAACTAGAAAAGAAAAGTTTAGGCATGAAATGTATATGATAGTTGTAAGCACAACAGCTTATTATTAGTGTTATTATTATTATCATTATTCAGGATTTTTGTATCATATATGGCTTGTTGAAACCTGTAACTGACACTTCTACTGCTTGGCTTACACGAAGTGGAAAAATAACAGTTCTGCTGGCAGAATCAACAGCTAATAAAACTATATTACAGGGGGATTAAGAAAAAAACAAAAAAACTGCCCACAGTCACATTTTAAGTTGTAGGGGGCTAGTCACGGGCTATTCACTATAGCCTGTACCGCAGCTGAAGGTGTATGCTTCGGCTCGACTGAGCCGAAATGACACCCGAAGCGGGGCGAACGGCAGGCCGAAGACCCAGCCATAAGACCCGCAAATGACAGCTGATCGGAGCACCGCCCAGTTGTAATGACAGATCAGCATACCCAAATGACCTGGTGATGCTGATCTGTCATTAAACAATAGCAATTGGGTGGAGCCGGCTGTGACGTCACTGCCGGCTCCACCCAGATGCTATTGTTTAATGACAGCCCAGTTGTTTAATGACTGCCCAGTTGTTTAATGACTGCCCAGTTGTTATTCATTGGCTGGGACCTGCTAGAAGACACTAACAGGAAGTAGTTGGGCAGAGCTAGCTGTCACTGCTAGCTCCACCCAACTGTTTTTCTTTTCTTTTTTGAAAATCTTTATTCATTTTTTAAATTGTCATATTTATTTATATTTTTAAAAAATATTTATTCAAAATGTTTTTTCTACTTTTTTCACTTGCAAGGAGCAAATTTTCTCCTTTAAGCCCACAAAATTTGGGGGCCTGTGTGCCTTTAACATTATTACACCCCAAGTTTAAATATTACAAAATCAAAGTTCCCAAAATATACTTCCCAAACAATCTATCAGTATCCTTGCTGATGGAAAAATAAACAATTATCTATTATGAATTTGAAAGTTTATCATTATTATCATTTTTTGTATATAAAGAGATTAAGACGAGAATGTTTTAATGAATAGATCAGTTTACTGCCTCCCTGTGGAGAGGAACATAATGAATAATAAATTATAAAATATAGAAATAAGACAGATGCTTCCTGTTACAAATCAACTTTCTTTTTAACACGCACTAAATCTTTATGTTCTCATTGTCTTCCTAAATCATGGCAATCGTCCGGATTTGCATAATGAATTACATTATTTAAATCCGGTCTACTTGCTTTTTTGTTTTCCAGAACCATCCAGAGAGACACCTTGGATGCTGGTTTTTAGGAAGTTAGACAATACCAGGGAGCAGCAACAACAATAGAAATACAAGTTTGTTTACCAGAAACTGAAAAGGCAGTCAGTAGAATCCAGCTGGAGGGTTCATCAGGATAGATTTTACACCTACCTGTATTGGGGTGCGACTCTGCTACAGAGTGTGGCAGGCAATAGGAGTACACTGGGAGTGTTTGTGTCCCTTCAGCCAATAACTAGGAGTTTTATGGCCAGTAGGGCATGCTGGGGAAGTGCATAAATACTCAGGAATTGCCATGTGGTCAGGGTCAGTATGACCACAGAATTAGCCTGGGGGTGGGATGTACAAAGTTGGAGAAGCTGACAAGATCTTAATCCTGTAGGAGGCCAGATGTGGACCCAGGAGGGGCTCTGGAACTATCTGGGAAGGAGAACCGGAGGAACTCTTTCACTGCTGGAAGGGTCAGGAAGGCCAGCATGGCATGGACCTCAGGAAAAAGTCTGGTGTCTCTCTCGGGGAAGATCTCTATCCAATTGTGGTTCTATTACTCAGTGCCATCTTCTGCTCAAACAAAGTATTCCTGCACTGTGGAAGCCTGAAGGGATTGGTGAGTCTGGAGTTTGTCTGTTTTTTCCATGGGTGTCTGTAGCCCTATACCCTCTCTCCCAGTTTGGTTGTTCTACATTAAAGCATTGAAAAAGTAGTTAAAATGAATGAAGCCCAATTTACTGATTACATCCAACAACCTGGCTAAGGATCCATCCCTGAGAGTGAAATGTCACCCCTCCCTACCTTTTGGGGTTCACCACATGCCTTTGGGGGCCAGGGGGGTGCTACAAACACATTCAAATTATATATATGTATTTGTTTGGAATAATGTAAAATATATGTACTTTTTGTGTGGGTAGTAATACTAAATTATATGATCTCTTAGTTACCTCTAGTGACTTCTTGAGAAGGCAGCAACTCAAGCTGCAAAATGCTTAGAGACTACCACGCATATCACCATCAGACATAGAGGTCTTTTTAATTGTTTCAACATTAACTGCTGGAATTGTTGTTCGATTAAGAATTTTAAATCTGTGCTTTTAATTGTAATATGAATAAAATGTTTACTACATGTGTACCTAAAATATTTATTTTCTTATAATTTCTTACAATTATTTTTTAGTATCTACCATAGTATTTATATTGGCATGTGGTACCTCTTGATACCTCTAAATACAGTTTGGCTTGTGATAAACAGGTTGGAAAGGGAGGGGTAGTTTTGAGGGGAAATAAGTTTTGCATGGAGATGGGATAATATTTTTATTATTATTATTATTATTATTATTATTATACAGGATTTATATAGCACCAACAGTTTGTGCAGCACTTTACAATATAAGGAAGTCATTACAATCACAATACAATTCAAGACGACATGGTAAGGAGGGCCTTACCCCTGAGGACTTACAATTTCAAAGGAAGGGACAAGTGATACATGAGGAGGTAGCTGTGTGGGGATGCATTGTTTGAGAACGTGATGGTTGAGTGGTTAGGTTGAGGTGGGATAGGCTTCCCTGAAGAGATAAGTCTTTAGGGATTGCCTAAAGGCAATCAGACTGGGAGATAGACGGACAGGTTAGGGTAAAGAATGCCATAGGATGTGAGAGACTCTAGAGAAGTCCTGGCGGCAAGCATGGGAGGAGCAGGAGGTCTTTGGTAGAGCGGAGGGAACGGTTAGGGTGATACTTTGAGACAAGGTTTGAGATATAGCCGGTTGCAGAGCTGTGAATGGCTTTGTAAGTTGTTGTTAATATTTTGGATTTTATCCTGTGGGCTATTGGAAGCCAGTGCAGGGATCGGCACAGGGGGTGGGGGATGAAAGCCAGTGGAGGGATTGGCAGAGGGGGGCAGGGGATGGAATCCAGTGCAGGGATCGGCAGAGGGGGGTGAGGGATGGAAGCCAGTGGAGGTATTGGCAGAGGGGGG
>NW_017306406.1:566971-600777 GCF_000935625.1 Nanorana parkeri | reverse complement strand
TTATTATTATTATTATTATTATTATTATTATACAGGATTTATATAGCACCAACAGTTTGTGCAGCACTTTACAATATAAGGAAGTCATTACAATCACAATACAATTCAAGACGACATGGTAAGGAGGGCCTTACCCCTGAGGACTTACAATTTCAAAGGAAGGGACAAGTGATACATGAGGAGGTAGCTGTGTGGGGATGCATTGTTTGAGAACGTGATGGTTGAGTGGTTAGGTTGAGGTGGGATAGGCTTCCCTGAAGAGATAAGTCTTTAGGGATTGCCTAAAGGCAATCAGACTGGGAGATAGACGGACAGGTTAGGGTAAAGAATGCCATAGGATGTGAGAGACTCTAGAGAAGTCCTGGCGGCAAGCATGGGAGGAGCAGGAGGTCTTTGGTAGAGCGGAGGGAACGGTTAGGGTGATACTTTGAGACAAGGTTTGAGATATAGCCGGTTGCAGAGCTGTGAATGGCTTTGTAAGTTGTTGTTAATATTTTGGATTTTATCCTGTGGGCTATTGGAAGCCAGTGCAGGGATCGGCACAGGGGGTGGGGGATGAAAGCCAGTGGAGGGATTGGCAGAGGGGGGCAGGGGATGGAATCCAGTGCAGGGATCGGCAGAGGGGGGTGAGGGATGGAAGCCAGTGGAGGTATTGGCAGAGGGGGGTAGGGGATGGAAGCCAGTGCAGGGATTGGCAGAGGGGGGTGGGGTATGGAAGCCAGTGCAGGGATTGGCAGAGGGGGGTTGCAGACACTGAGCGGTTGGTTAGGTGAATAAGCAGCACTCATGATAGACTGAAGGGGGGTAGCCTGTGTAGAGGTTTGGAGAAGGCAGGAGAAGTGAACAATATAGGCCAAACTAGCTGAATTGGAAAGTGAACTGGATAATGTTTCCAAATCAGCTATGTTGGTCTAGATTTTTAGCTTCTCCTGCCTTCTCCAAACTCCTCACCCTTTAGTGAATAGCCCTGTTAGTATTTTTGTCCATCCTGTAGCCAATGGCACAAGTTGACGGAGCTTGCTCTGACAGGGTGTACTCGAGAGATATGATTTTGTGTTAAGTTATGGATATCTAATAGCTTGGTCGAACAGTAAGCCTGGGGAAGCTGCTGAGCCATGCTGGGAGAACTAAGAAATATCTGAGCCACTTGCTGTTCTGTCTGTTCCCTCTTGGAATTTTACCCTGTGAGTATGTCTGCATAGAGGTCAGTCTCTCCAAGGTCTTGGGCCTAGGCACACAGACAAATGTAGGGATCTCCTCTCCTGCGAGGTGCCTCTAAAGGTGTTGGCTGCTGGAAGAAGAAAGTTTTGGGAAGCAAAGCTGCAACTGTACCCCTTATATGGAGATGTAGTGAGCAATTGATGAGTGGAAAGTTATACACAGGAACCTTTCCACACCTTCCTTGGAAGTCAAGACTGAGACACCACATGCACTTCAATGTTTTTATTGCTGTCTGTGCCCCTGTTAGGGAGATTCACTCTCACTATTTGTCCTTTTTTCAGTGATTGTTATCAATGAAAGCATTGGGGCACAGATATCACTAAGGATAGAGAGGGTTACTTAAAGTGTATTTCCACTTTTGCAGCCAAATTGGGATAGCGCCTATTTTATATGTGTTGCATGTTCCCATTCACTTAGCATAAGCTTAAAAATACTAAAGAAATGCTTCTTGCAGTTTAAATTGCTTTTACTTGGGTTAGGGTTTCTACTTGGCTTATTAAGGGTTAATATTTCTACTTAGCTCTGCTTCTTTGTAATGTTAGGAGGGGTTGTGATGGGTGAGAAGTTTGTTCATTATAATTTTTAAAGTAGATTTGAACACAACCCTGGCTTCTTCTTTGTATGTTAATGAAATTAATGAGAGAATCACAATCTGCAAATTTCAGTCCGTAGTCTTTCTATAAGGACAGGTCACTGTAAAGGTGCTCAGAAAAACCCAGTTGAGCCATGTTACATGCTGCAACAAATCATCTAAACTTAATACTTTCTTTTTTCATGCCTTCCATTCATTTGCCCTTTGCTTTCTACAATCTTCTGCCATGTTCTCTGCTGAGAGACATGACTGAATCCATCTGACTATGTGCCTTGCAGAACGTTTTAAAAGGGTAATTCCACTTTCCTAGCAAATTTTAACAAATGGAATAACTGTCACAATACCGAGCATGGGTGTCCCAACACAACGTTCAGGTACCTATACACGTCAACGGAATATGGGACCATACTGCAGATACCACAACAATCTTTGTAAATGATAGTTTTATAGATATGTCAAACCACATAAACACAGGCAATCGCACCACCACCCGCAAGGAACAGATCAGAGCCACACTATATACAAACGGCAAATCACCCACAGAAAATAAAAGGGCTGGTCATAACCTGGGGAGCAGGGCAACAAGAGGAGGGGCGGGAGCCACAGATCGGGAAACCACAGGGGTAAGGGTCAGGAGTCAGGGTCCAAGGCAACAACAGGATACTGGTTACAGGAGACAGGATATGGCAACAATACGGTGGGGTCTATTCACAGAAGGGTGAAGAGTTTGGAGAAGGCAGGAGAAGTGAACAATCTAGGCCAAAATAGCTGATTTGGAGAAATTCTCCAATTCAGCTCACTTTCGAGTACAGCTATTTTGGCCTAGATTGTTCACTTCTCCTGCCTTCTCCAAACTCTTCACCCTTTAGCGAATAGACCCCTGTGGCACAGACCTCAAAGCAGGGAAAGGTTAAATACCCTCCCAGAGCAGCACCAGGTGGTGACTAATTGCTGGCAGACACATGCAGGCTAGCACTGGAACTGCAGGATCAGGTTCCAGCTCCACAGTGCCACCCGGAGGTGCTCTGGTCTCTGACAAACTGCCACCAATCTGCCCTCCCCCCTCCCTGCTGCTCTTACCTTTAACCGAATGCTCCTTCCCCTACGCGGCTGCTAGTGTATTATTCATATTCCATACAAAACAGCACAGCCCTGTGAACTCTGGATTTCAAATGTTCCTCACAAATGGCAAGCAGTTATTGAGTTTCTGACCGTGCTGACCACTAGGAAGCAATTTTTGCTAAGGAGCGCTTTGCTTCCTAGTGGTCAGCACTCTGTAATTTATTTTTCCCAAATTCGTCTGGGAAAGTAGAATTACCCTTTAAACCAACCCCTAAGCGTTTCCAGCACTGAGAAAAAATATATTTGCATTAAAAATGTGAGCTGTAAGACCCCCAATGAAGCAGTAAGCTGAAAGGATAGGCGAAAAAGGATGGGAACAAACTATTTTCTATAGCATGCAACTCTGGAACTGGAAGATGCTTTTATTTGATGAATGCCTAAAGGTTTTTTTTATCAATAGTGTCTGCCATGTGAACACAGTATATTCAGTGAATAACGCAGTATATTCAGTGTATAACATTACAATAAATGTTTTGCAAACAAGCCGTCCTCTCTTTTGCAATGCAAAAAGAACGAAGAAGCTCGGAATATTTCTTTCTCCTTTTTTTTGTTGTCTTGAATTATACATGAGAAAATTTTCCGTTGAAATCCATACTCATGAGAAGATACATTTCAAAGTGTTTTATTGTATGATAGCCTGAAAAATAGACTGATAGTTCCTTGCGCACTCTAAGCTGCGCTGTGAGCGATGTGTCGGCTACAGTTGGGCATGGAAATAAAGGATGAGGAGGAAGAATCTTGTTAGCTAGGATGACACGGTTAAAAGGATTGTAACTAATTTTGGAATTGACTGCCTAGCTGGAGACCAGCGCATTACTGGAAACAGACCCTAGGCTAGAAAACAAAGCGGCGCGTGAATTTAATCACAATTCTACGCCGTAGACAACAGCGGGTGCTGAGAAAGACGCGCATTAAATGCGGAAAATAGACGGGCAACGGTATTCTAATCTCCCCAAATGAAGGTCATCTTCTTACCTGTGTTCCGCTCTAGTTTAGTAATACGTTTAGAAGGGGTATAAAGACTGATATTTACATCACCGCAGTCTGTCTGTATAACGTTCTGTACGATTGCCCTAACAGAAATTTCCAAGGATGGTATTGTAAAGACTTGGTATACATAGTCAAAAGCTTCAGAGATTTAAAGAAGTGAATGCGGTTTGCATGTACAGGCTCATTAAAAAACAAAGTTGCTTGTAGTTTGAATGGGGTCAATTTAACCACAAAAAAGACAGTGTAACTTTGTCCATTCATGGCAAAATGACAGGTACTCTTGAAAGAACAACCCCTCATACACTGATACTAACCTTCACTGCAATACCTTGCTATTCCATTACTCCGTCAGATTCGGGAGTCCTAACTCTGTGTCAGCTCTGCGTTGGAACTTACACAGGGCTGTAACTTTCTCTACTCCCTAACATGTTGACTAGCCACTCATGCCCAATCACTGCCTCCTGGGAGCACAACACCAAAAGTTGTTTTCAGTCTTTTTATATCTTCATTTGCAGAATACCTGGAGATGCTGCTGTGAGGGTGCTTACTTAGGCAGGTTCACCCTGTGCTTGTGTGGGTTTTCTCCAGGTTGTCCGATTTCCATCCACACTCCAAAGACATGTTGGAAGGTTAATTGGCTCCAGTATAAATTGGCCCTGTATAAATGTGAGATTGGTACATTAGATTGTAAGCTCCTCAAGGGCAGGGACTTATGTAAATGTGCATTAAGTAAAGTGTTGTGTACATTGTTGGCGCTATATACATACTTGTAATAAATAAATAAATAAATAATAGACATGTTTAGCAGCCCCTGGTGTCCAATCACTGCCTCCTTGGAGGACAACACCAAAAGTTGTTGTCCATCTTTTTTTAACTTCATTTGTAGAATACCTGAAGATCCTTTTATGATGGTGCTTACATTGTCATTTTCTACTGTCCCTATAAGAAGGCAGGCGGAAGCAGTAGCCTCAGGCGGGATCTGATGGGGAGGTTGCAGGTAAGGGGTTGGGCGACAGCTTGGGCAAATAACAGCACCAATCATTCCCCCAGCTGACAGCTCGGCCACCCGCCGCCGCCTGCTACCTCCCACCAAAGTGACAGCTTGGCCGCCCTCCGCCTCTCACTCGGCTGGCTAACAGTTCAGCCAACCACCACCTCCCACTCAGCCACCTGCTGCCTCCTACCTGGCTGACAGGTAGGCCCACTTATCCTGGCTGCGTCAGGCGGTGAAAAAGGGTAGGTGCGGCTCTGAACCTGACATATGCACCTCTGGTGGGGAGTACAAGAGGATGTACCAGAAAATGTTGCGCAGGCACGGGCACCATTATCACTTTTAGGAAACAGGTTTAGAGCCATGATGTGAAGCCCATTTTGGAGCTAGTGCATGTAGACAGGAAAGGACTGAAAGTGGATGGAGGAGCTCAGGAACACAAACAAGACAAAAACAGTGTTTTGAAACAAATTGCATTTTGTTTATAATATACAGTGTTCTGAGCAAACAAAATGTAATTCACTGAAAGTTTACGCCTACTTAATGTTTTCTTTCTTTAGAGTAAAGTCTAAGCATTATATATAACTTTTCTACTTTACTGAAAAAGTCTTTTTTCAGGAATCAGTGGCTCTGCAATTTACACACTGCTGAATGACTCAAGAAAGTGACTTTTCCCTTTTCTTTTCCCTTCTTGCTAGTCAAAGTTTAAAAAGACATATTCATTATGTCCATATATAGTGGCGAGTTGCTTCACCTTTAGCAGCCACCTTTCCCATATGGCAATATACGCCTACCGGTACTTGGATGCCCCCAGGACAAGGGCCGGATTTACTCTCCCTGCCGGCCCAAGGCCAGGTTCCTCAACACGCCCCTGCCAACCCCCCTGCCCCCTTTCCATCAATGGAGAATGGCAACCAGATGGCAGGGCAGCTGGGTTAGTTTCAATTTTTTTACTGTTTATTTTTTAAAACTTTTTTATCACTTTTTATTGTTTTAATTAATTATTTCTTATTTTTTTAATTTTTATTTAATTATTTCTTTATCCATGTTTTTATTTGATTTTTATTTATCTTATTTACTGCCACCTGGCGTCCGCCGTCCTCCGCCCGCCGTCCTTCTCCCGCCGTCCTTCGCCCGCGGCAAGAAATGCAGGTATGCGGCATTGTAATGTTTGAATCATGTGCCCGGGCGGGAGGTGGCCACAGACCCGGGCACATGATTCCAAACCCGGGTTGTACGGGTGAAACCCGTACGGGTGGCAACCCTAATGTGATCTCGGCAACATAGCCGAGTTCAAATGTAAACACAAAAATCGGCTGCCTCACTCTACATTTAGTCCTGCTTGTGCAAAGCAGGACTGAATGTAGAGACGGCAACTTCCCACAAGGACACAGCTGCCGCCCCTCTGCGCCCTGCTGCCCCGAAGGCCAGGCCTCTGTGGCCTTGTGGGGAATCCAGGCCTGCCCTGGACTTCAACTATACACCCTGGCCATAAATGTTGAAGGCGGCCCCCAGGAACAAAGAAGTAGTACTGACTGGTGACAAGGTACAAGACAAACAGAACACAAGATAGACGACAGGAACAGGTAGCAAGATACAAGACAGAATTATGATACAAGGAAGGAACTGATACAAATTCAAGATCAAGATAAGTACAAGGCAAGACTGGGATACAAGACATACAAGAGCACAATACAGGTTTGAGTAGACAGGGCTAGACTGAACTATCACAAGCCCCGAGCTCTGGGCTTGTGATGCTTAAATAAAGTGCCACTGTGAGGGGCACTGCCAGGATGATTAGCCAGCAGCTGATTGAAGGCATGCAGCCACAAGCATCCACTAGAGGGAGCCGTGAGGTTGAAATGCTCCTAACAATCTATATATATTCTGCAAATAAAGATATGAAAAGATTGACAACAATGTTGGTGTTGTCCTCCCAGGAGGCTGTGGTTGGGCATGAGGGGCTGCTACTCAGCATGTTAGCCTTGTGTAAGCCCAAATACAGAGCTGGCACAGATTCAACTAAAACCTTTTATTAGTGGACTGGTACTTTAAAGGAGAACTATGGGGTCAGGGCTTTTCCCCAAAGTTCTCTTAAGGGTAACGGGAGGACACAAATTAGCGTCCTCCCGTCACCCTAAGCTACAGCTCGCGGTACACGGAGACGCCGCAGCTGAAACGGATCCCGACAATTATGTCTGGATCTACCCAGCTGCGTGAGTGATAGCTGGCTCTGCCTATCTAGAGGCAGAGCCATTTGTACCCGCCCCCTCCGCCGTCCGTTCTGCCAGTCAGCGCTGGAGGATCGGAGTGGAGAGGGGGGAATCCAGTCCCTCCCCTTTCACAGCAGAGAGCCGTGACAGGATCGAGAAGTGTGCGAACGCCGGTATGTGTTCCCTCACCTCCCGATCTACTGAGCCGACCTGTGACAGTCTCATTGTCACAGGTCGGCTAGAACTATGAGGTGAGTGAAAAGCACTCATCTCATAGTTCTCCTTTAACTGTTTGAATAATGCATTCTAGTAAACATTTCAATCACTCTTTTCAGCCACGCAAACATATCCGTAAAGTCTGTCTTACTGTCATGTGATTGTTCCACTATCTGCCTTCCTTTTATCGATCGGCCTTTCTCTCATCTCACACTGTTATTTTAGAGTCCATATTTGATCTTTTTACATCCAGCATTGCATAAATAATTCACTTCTGGACTCACTACTATTTCTTTTTTCTTTCCCCTAGTTCCTGTGTACATAGTGATTTTTATTAGGTACCATGTGAAAGCCCATCATCCCTACATCAACAAATCATATTAAATGCTTTGTACAATGTTTTCTTTATTGATCAGCAAATATTAATCCGGTTTTGCAGTGTGTGGAAACGGCGGAGTGAAGGAGGATATTGATGAAACCTAAATACATTTCTATTGCACAAAAAGAAGATGCTGGTGAGGTTTTTAAATCTGCGAGATGTGTCGCCTTACATTATCTCCTATCGATTTCTTCATAACCTTGAAGGGGTTAATCCATAATATAAAGATGAAAAGTGAATTGCAGCTGTGTGAAGTAGGCTGAAGATTGGACATATAAAATGATGTATTGTGGTGCACAGCATCTGCCTTCAGCCTGCTGTCTGTGGTCTTGTGGTGTCATATTGTCCTCTGGTACCATCGTAATTCTCCTCACCTTTTTTCTAAGCATCCTTGCAAAGAAAACCTACTCTCCCTCCAGTGGCGGCGATAGATAATTTTAGATGTCGGCTCCGTGCTGGCGCTTTTTTTTAATCAATAGTGGAGCTTATATTCCCTCCCCAATTAAACTGCTAACATCTTTATAGTACATCTATACCCAGTCACTAAAATCTCATATAAGCTTCAACATATTGGTGCAATTTTGAAAGTTATTTTTATTCTTTTAAAATCAGCAGGTTGTTGGAAGGGAGGGGGGTCAGCTAGGCCAGACTTGCAAAGGGTTGAAAACAGAGGTTCTGCACAAAAGAGCACCTCCTGGCACGGGGTCATCACCAGGCCGTCTGTCACCAGGTGCGCATGTCATTACATATACAGGTGACATCGTTATGCATGCACGTAATGACGTCATGTGCACTTCACTGCTGCCGGCCATCAGGCCCTCTCCTCTCTCATGCAGATGTCAGGCTTCCCAGTCGATGACCAAGTGCTCAACTTTTTAACTGACTCCGGGCCAACCGTAGTAGAAAAACGGCCGGCCCAAAGCTCTCTAGATCTGAGCGGGCGTCTTTAGACGTCCGCTCAGACACCCCCCCCCGCGCGTGCGCCGCCCGGCGCGCGCAAGCGTGTAATTGCCGTTTTTTTTTTAAACAGGCAGCGATGCCTGTTACCATACAAGCGATCTGCCGGCTTTAGAGCCGGCGGATCGTGTGTATGGGGTGCCGATCGGTGTGTCCCCCCCCTCCGCGCCCCCCCGCCGCTGTCCCGCTGATCGCGGACTCCGCTGTGCCCGGTGCGAGCCCGGGATCAGCATGTCCCCTGTGTCACAGGGGATCAGAGGGAGCTCGGTACACTAGCTCCCTCCGGTCCCCTCTCCTCTGCAAGAATGCGGAAGTGTTGTAGTGTTGTTTATTAGCCCCCGTATGTGATAGCAATAAAGTTTAGTGGGGAAAAAAAAGGAAAAAAAAAATAAGTTCCCCCCCAAAATTTAAAGTTACACATAAAAAAGAATACAAAAACTAAAAAAAAATGTAAAGTCCCCACCCATACATACACGCATGCAAACATGCGTCGGGGGCGCATACGTGCAAAAAAGACGATTGCGCCCATTACGCCGCACATGTTACATATCGCCGCGAACGTCCGAGTGAGAGCAATAAGTCTAGGGCCATCAATCACTGATAACACTAAACTGATGAGCGGTTAAAGCTTTTAAAGTGTCGCCTATGGCCAATTTTGGTATGGTAGTTAACTGCGATTGTGTGGGTGCGCGCAATTTTAAAGCATGACATGTTTGGTGTCTATTTACCCGACGTGACCCGATCTTTTATATTTTACCAAAAAACTGGGTAATAATAAATGTTTCCTAACATAATGTAAAAAAAAATGTCAGTAATTTTTCCTAATTATAATAAAAAATAAAACCCCCCAGTGGTGTTTAAATACCACCAAAATAAAGCTCTATCTGTCCCCAAAAAATGGTATAAAATTAATTTCAGTACAGCGTTGCATGACGGAATAAACGTCAGTCAAAGTACTGCAGCGCTGAACACTGAAAAATGGCCTGGCCAGGAAGGGGGTCTAAAGACCTGGTCTTTAATTGGTTAAAGGGGGTGACACCATAATGACTGTCAGTCATTTTGACTGTCACCCCCTTTAAAAAGGCGAGCACTTAGGGGGTGCTCGACTGTCAGTCATTTTGGTGTTACCCCCTATGAAGGTGTCACTCGGTGTAGGCCCCATCCCCGAACCCCCCTTGAGATGCAGCTGTCCTGGCAGCTGGAGTAGTTAAGTCAGTTATCCATTCCCAACAATCTAATACCTTTGCAGGGGGGGTGAGCTAAAGCTCCCAAATTGCCCCAAAAGTTCCAAAAACACACAGGTTCCCACCTTGTGGGCTGGGCAGAAGTTCACTTATGCATCTTAAGGAGGCCTTCACTGCTCACATGGTTCCACCTCCAGTGCCTAGGAAGGTCACATCCACACGTGAGGCCCATGCGACATGAGGGGACCAGAAGGCATGGCAACTGCACCGGAGGGAATAGCCCAGCCAATGCCACAGAGTGACTAGCCATCACCGGACCACCACACACTCTGCTATGAACCTACTGCTTCGTTACTTCCCCCATGTACAGGCTAGACTTACTTTAAGCAATGAAAAGACTCAGCCCATAATTAACAGGAACATGCTTGCCTTTACTTAATTAGAGGGAGACAGGAACATTTTAATAGCATTACATTTCCTTGATCAGTTCATCTTGATTTGTGCCCACAAGAATGTTCTCTCAGTGTCCTGCTGCACTGGTTACCCCACATAGGGAGGGAGAAGAACAGTGGCATTCCCCCAAGCCCATTACTGCTACCAACTCTAACTACCCCCCTCTCCTTTTTCTAAACTCCTCCTCTGCTTTGTAAATATATGCTATTTGTAGGAAGAGAGACATTTGGCGGAGAATAAATGGTATTACACCTCCTTCCACCCAACAACCTAATAAGAGTACCTTGATTAAATAATCCCTAGTGATGCTTCACTGAAGGTCCTTGTTCAGGCAGTTACTTTCAATCTGTGACAACACTCTCTCACTTGTGTGCTCTGCTCTCACTTGTGTGTTGTCACCCCATCACAGGAGCTTCTAATGGAGACTGCAAGTGGCCATTTTAACACACATTACATAGTCTCAGCAAGTCTTTCTTCGGGCCTTTCTTTCTTTTTTTTTCCAAAACATTTTTTCTTTTATTGTCAAATTCAAACACATACAATGCTTTTACAATGTGATCACGTACATAGCATCCATTGTAATCTTATAACAGCCTATATTCGTGAGTATACAATATGGTAATATAATATAAAATTATCGACGATAATCATTATTCTTCTGAGCCCGACCGGTAGTGATTGAAAGACCATTACTACACCCCCCCCCTCCTGTGCCGTCCCCCTCCGTCTCCCTTGACATTGTGGTGAGGCAACAATATGGAGGTGTAGAGTGTGTCCTCCCCTCAAACCTATCCCATTGTATATATCCTGGTCTGATACCGTACCCACGTCCACTATCTTAGTACTCTATAGCCCTCCACTTTAGACCTCCACTTCTCTCCTGCCTTCTGTGTTCCGGAGAGTACAAACTAAATTGGGCAAGCTATACGTTGACCCTGTAGACAAATTGACCTGATATCTGATGTTAACTGGTATCCTTTTGCTGATCGAATATTGCGCTGGCAGTATACCTAAATGGAGATAAAAATGTCTCTTTTTCTGTGTGCGTATAAACTATATTGATGAATGGCATCCATCTATCGTAGAACAAGGTAGTTTTCTTGTTGTTTGACAATTGCAATTCTGCATCTAGATTTTCTAAGTGGAGTATGTGCATGAGGTCTGATCGTAAACTTTGTATATTAGGAGGGCTATTTGCCAGCCACTCTCTCATAATGCCTCTCCTGGCTGCCAGCAAGGCGATACTGGTCCAATGCCTGTGCTGCCTACTAAAGTCTGAAGGGTCTTCCCAATAATTAAACAGGAGTAGGAGAGCGTTTAGTGGTGGACGCCTACCAACCACTAAGGCAATGAAATCTAGGACCCTGTTCCAGAGTGCCTGTATCACTGGGCAGTCCCAGAGACAGTGGAACAGTGAGGCCGCTTTTAGAAGACATTTGGGGCAGTGGTCTAGGTATTCCTTATCCACGTCCGGTTTTCGTTTGATCTGAAATGCATAGTATGCTCTGTGTAAAATTTTATATTGCGTCTCTCTCCACTGTTCGTTTACCATGGCAAGGCATATGGAACGATATCCCTTCACCAGTTTCTCGACTATATTATCTGTGGGAATGTCATCCTGCCATTTGGCTATATTCGAGTCTGTCAAAGGAGGGATATGGGCCAGTCTCAGATGAGAATAGATGTCAGAGATAGATTGTTTACCTGTAGAAAGTATCCTATCAATTAAGGACGTATTGTACGTTTGGGATGTAACATATTTCCGCGTTTTCATATGGGCTATAACTTGGGAGAAATTAAGATAGTCCTGTGTTGGGATTCGGTAGGTGGCTCTAGGGCCTTTCTTTCAATGGAATGACAACTGTCCCCCAGTTGTGCTTCTACGTTGTGACCCTGTCACATGCACCTCTGGTGGAAACCATAAGCAACCAAGCTTAAAAATATTGCACAATAATGTTGCACTGTTGTCACTATCAGGAAGCTAGTTCAAAGTAATAATGTGCAGTGAATGCATGTAGGCAGGAAATGGCTGAGGCTGGAAGATATCAGAGGCACTAAAAATGCTTCATCTCGGGTTGACCATGAGTTTAATTTGAACCCAGCTTGTTTACAGATCTGCAAATAGGAGAACAAAGTGATTACATACGGCCAGTTTGCCTGCACGAAACACCATCTGATGATTGTATCAAGTCAGTCATAAAACAGGGGCAGGAATACCACCACTAAATGACATGGCGGCAAATTGCAGGTGCTGGAGGAACGTAAGCAACAGCACCAGGATCCCAGGTGACCTCAGTGACTAAATACAGTCAGGATCATATTTGGTCAATGACATCACAAAGGTTTATTGTCTCTGTCAGGGAATTGTCATTTGTATTAGGAGTCGCAGCAGGGCCGCATCATCATGGTAGATGTTGCTCATCATTATTGATGCTGGATCTACATCACTGGCCAATGAGATTGATGTTGGATTTACATCATGAAGCTTTTTTTTTGGGGGGGGGGCATTTTTAATACATTTTGTTTACTTTTCATAATTTTTTTGTGAATGAGTAAGAAGGGGTATAATACCCCTTAATGTTAGGGGGGGGCAGATATCTGGGGGCCTCCTTATTTTAAAGGGGGCTTCCAAATTCCAAACATTCCCCTTTCATTACTCCAAGTCCATTGGGCTGAGGATGTGGGAAAGAGACCCTTGTTCACATCAACATGGAGAAACGATGCCTTGCTGGCTAGGTGTCTTTACCCCTATGTGCCTTTTCCCTAGGTGGATCCTCCTGCAAACTAAACCCAGACCAATTCCCTTATCACTAGTGAAAACAAAAACAAAAGCAAAAAAAAAGAAATAAAACATTGTTTACGATAGTAAGTGCCATAGAAAACTAAATGTCATCCAATTAGAGTGGCGCATGGCACAATGCAGGATTCCATGCTCATGATTTGTAGTATTCTCTTGCATGTATGGATGTATCTGTACAGTATGTTCACTGAAAATACACTACATTTCCCCTTTAAATACAAAAAAGGTAGACCGAGAACTGAATCCAGAATCCCAGTGCCTCACTGATTAATAATAACTCTTGTTGTATTAAATTAATACAATATGGACAATACCAATAAAATGTTAACATCAGATTTTGGTGCAGCTTTAGCAGGCATGCCCATCCATAGGTAATTTATTTCAGATTCCGTCTATGCACACTTCTTTGCATTAAATTATGCCCAAAGGATACAAATTGCAATATGTAAATTCAGGTTTTTTTTCCTGTTCAATGGAACCATTGAATCATTCAAATGCAATACAACAGTTTCCAGTCTCCATAAAACACAATCTCTCTTGCAGATCAGACCTGACAGTGGGAAGGAGCTGCGAACTTGAATGGGTCCGGATTGAAAATGCACAAGGAAAGGAGCAACTCCTGGAAAATGAAGATTTTTAGGCCGATATTCAGACCTCTTTGTCTGGAACTAATTTGTGGAGCTGCAATCATACAAGTAATCTAAATTGTGCTCTGTGTCTCTGAATCATCGTTAACTTGTTCTGTGCACAGCGCTGGCATGTAGAACAGATTAAGGTGACCTGTGTTAGTCCCTCTGTTAGTACTACAAAACTCAACGCTCAATGTATTTGATCTTCAAGCTTCCAGTTTGGACTTAGAACTGGAATTGCTCTCCAGTATTACTTTTGCAGTAACTGTAGACTTGGTTGAATGGTTGCAAGATATGTAAGTGTATTTAGGGCCTTAGTTCTCAACTGGTGGGTCGTGACCCAAAAGTCGGTCGCGACCTCGTGTTCAGTGGGTCGCCGCATGTCTTCCACTTTTTTGGGTGAGAGGCTGCTCAGCCTCCCCCTAGCACAGCACTGTCAGTTCTCGCGCCAAGCAGCAATTCATATGCTGCTCGGCGCCATGTGTCAGCTTGAGGTGAGGTGGGGTGGGCTGGAGCTATGGCTGCAAGGGAGCTCCCTCCATACGTGCATTGCTTACAGCTTTCTCGCATGTCCTGTAAAGGTGCCTAGACCAGAGTGATGTCACGTTCTGGCTCCCGGCATCTTTACAGAGCATGCAAAAGGAGTTGTACAAGCAATGCACATATGGATGGAGTTCCGTGTCCTAAGGAGAACTATGGGGAAAAGCCTTAACCCCATAGTTCTCCTTTAACTAAAAGGAGTCATGTGCCGCACCCTAAAGGGCTACTTCACACCATATGCAGTTGTGATGCAGTCCGTTCAGTTTGGCTGCTGCAGCCAAAATACATCACAATGCTTTCCTATGGGCTTTCTTGTGCTGTATTCACACCATTGCAGTGCGTTCAGATGCAGTCACAAAAAGTACTGCTCGTCCTATTTTAGCTGCATCTGATCGCACCGGAACGCATCACAAACGTGTCAAAACACATCAAAACGGATCGCAATGCAACTGCGCAGATGCACGCCGTTTTGATGCAGTTTTTGGAGTGAACTAACCCTAATAATAAAATACACCTGTAAGAGTAACACCATCTTACCGCACCCAAAATAAATATTTGATGAATATATTCTGAGCGGTTGGTAAAGTGAATGAGTCTGGCAGCTGCATTCATGATAGACTGAAGGGGGGATATCCTGTGTAGTGGAAGGCCAATGAGGAGGGAGTTACAATAGTCATCTTATCATCTTTTAAGCAAAGAAGACCAAGCTGATTATTTTCAGGAATATCCTATAGTTGCATGGAGTATTACTTTGAAAGTATGCACCTGAAATTTCCATCATGGAGTTTGTTTGTAAGATGATCAGTGTTATACTGGACTAACAAGTTATCAACAAAACATCGATGAATTCTAACAAGAAAGTTCTTCTTTTTTGATCATGACAATCATGTAACACCAGGATTATGACTATATTTCTAATTAAATCTCATCAATCACAGCTTTACAAAGATAAAGAGATTTGAGTGCGAGGAAAGGTTTTTATGAGTGCGGGAAATTTTCAAATATTCACTCATTTATTTATAAAACACAGGGACAGATTGTGCAATATATATCTTTTATTAGCTTGATATTATGTCAAATTAATGTGGATATCAGGATCACATATTGTTGTTTTGCTTTATGGGGGATATAGTTTTGTTTGTTATTTTTAGGTTAAATATTAATTATGATGAATAGTACATACTAAATATTTTTAAGCATTTTGTGTATATGGAAAGTTTTCTAGCCTGGGATCTCCAATTAGAGGGTATTTGTTTCTTTTTCTGATATCCCTATATGTCCCTTCTTTGACCCTATATGTCCCTTCTATGTCCCTTCTGTATCCGTATATTTCCCTTCTATGACCCTATGTGTCTCTTGTTTGTCCCTATATGTCTCTCCATGTCCCTATATGTCCCTTCTATGACCCTATATGTTTCTTTTATATACCTGTATGTCCCTTCTATATCCCCATATGTCTCGTCTATGTCCCTATATGTCCCTTCTATGACCCTATATGTTTATTTGATATCCCTGTATGTCCTTTCTATATCCCCATATGTCTCTATGTCTCTAATTGTCCCTTCTGTAAATCTATATGTTCCTGCTTAATATCTATATGTCCCTTCTATACCCCTATATACCCAGTCTATGTCCTTATATGTCCCTTCTATGACCCTATATGTCCCTTGTATGTCCCTTTACTGTATGTCCCTTATATATCTCTATATGGTTCTTCAATGTCCCTATACGCCCCTTCTATGTCCCTATACGCCCCTTCTATGTCCCTATACGCCCCTTCTATGTCCCTATACGCCCCTTCTATGTCCCTATAGGCCCCTTCTATGTCCCTATATGTCCCTTCTATGTCCCTATATGTCCCTTCTATGTCCCTATATGTCCATTCTACGTCCCTATATGTCCCTTCTATCACCCTATATGTCCCTTCTATCACCCTATATGCCCCTTCTTTATCCCTAGGAAGCAATGTGCAAATTATTTTGGTAGACATATCCATTTTAGTATGCATTAGTTAACAGGTGTAGTGACTTTTGGCCATGAAAGGGTTAACCCACTGGACTATATAACAGTTTAAATTCATAATGTTTATGTATAATATTCTTAAAAGTCAGTATGTGATAAGACAACATGGGCCATTACTTGTATTCCACATCCATCAATGTATCATATTTCTTTTCATCCTTTCTAGTCATCTAGCCCAGATTTCTTGTTTACGACAAAGAGATTTTTTAGACAGCATCAGACACGTTCTATCTTTATGACTTTTATCCAAGATACTAGAAAGCGTAGTTATATATATATAATAAAATATGTGTAAAATATGTATAATACAAATAAAATAAAAATACATTTGATAAATAAAATTAATTTTATATTTTGAAAGTCATACAGTAACTATGTTCATAGGGAACTCAAATGCCTAGCAGGGGGCTTGCTTCCTTTGGACAGGAAGCAAATTCAGTATCTGATCCCAATCATAAGAGAATTCAAGCATTGAAAAACTATTGTGCATCTATCTATATATCTTCATAATGATTGTACTTGGGCAGTAGTTGCATTGACGATCCAAAAATGATTCTTGCACAGGGGTATTTTGATGGTTATGTCAAGCACTACAAAAATGTGGCTATTTGATCACAATGATCGGGCTTGTACCATTAAAATGTGGAGAACTGAGAATATATCTGCACATTTCCAAGCTTGAGTTGCACCACTTAAACATCCCCTTGGCTGTGCAAACTAGCCATGGCTACGAAGCCAGACTAGGGGCTCGCCCTGTCCCCCAATCTGCAGGATACAGCAAGCTGTGCTCTATTTATACTGCATTCAATAAATGTTATTGTTCTGGGTGGCATGCACATTCTGCCGAGTTCCTCACCTCTGATATATGGAGTCTCTGTGTTAGTGTGAAATGCGTCAGATGGATAACTCCGGGAGAATGTGCATGCCACTCAGAACAAAAAAGTGTATTGCATATGAAGAGTGAAGCTTTCTTTTGTGCCATTTCATGGGAATAAGTGGGATTGCCAGACAGAGAAGCGTGATTCGTCACTCCAGAGAACCCGTCTCCACTTCTCTAGAGTCCAGTGGTGGCGCGCTTTACACCACTGCATCCGACGATTTGCATTGCACTTGGTGATGTAAGGCTTGGATGCAGCAGCTCTGTTAACAAAGAGCTGCAGTATTGTGTTTCTTATATGTATGCCTGGAGTTCAGTTTTAAATACACAATACCTTCAGCAAATTCATTTGTATTTGGTGGCTGATGCCTCACTAAAAATAGCAAATCTAGGCTTAGCAAGAAAGCTGAATTCATTAGTTTTTTTTTCTTAGAGTATTTAATGATCACTCAATTATTCAAATGTCCTGATTAATTATTTCTGCAGCGATAAAGTAGCACACCCAGTTTCAATTTTAATTGAGGAAGGAACCTGAATAGTAAATAGCGGTTCTCCAGTGCGGCATAAATCACCATGACACGCTATAGACCAGCGGAGAAATATCCATCAAGCAGTCACCAGCAAAGTAATTAACATCAAACAAAGAAAATGGAAAAGAATAGGGCAAAATGTATTCCGGTCCCGAGGAGCCAGGAAGACTTTGTAAACAAAAGGTTTTCTCTTTTTTTTTTTTCTTTTCTTTTTTCCTTTTTTTTTCCTCCTTTTTTTGTGTTTGTAGCTTATCTTTAACAATAGGATGCTACAAGTTTATTCCTACTTGAAAAGTAACCTGCTGGTTTATGGAAGATAAATGGAGCCTGCAGAGAGGTAGTGCCTCCCATCATTTATCTGCAGCATTGGTAAAAAAAAAAAAAATATTTTCAAGTGCATTTTTTTTCCCATTCATGTTTACTGATTATCGAGCTTCTTACGCCACTTAAAGGGCAAGTGTGAAATGTTATAGTAACCCTTACCAACCAATAGGAATTAATTGTTCACTGGCCAGGTCACTATAGAGTGTAATTTGATTGGGTGATATGAAATGGAGACCTTATTCTTAGAGCTGTGTAATCTGCTTATATTTTGCCTTCCCTGGTTCCTCCCGCCCCTCTTATTAAAATTGTAATGACATTTTTTAATAAAACCTTTTTTTCCTGCTTTGACTTCTTCTGCTCAGTTCTCCTCACTCTAATATTTGTCTGAAATTTGCTTAGAGCCCCACCCATTGACTACACGTGGCAATTATAAAATATTAATGTGTAACTCCACTTTAAAAATATAAAATAAAACATATTTAAAAATATAATAAAAATAAAATAATAATAATAATATTATTATTTGTATTATATAATTTAAAAAAATCATATATAATTGTTGCACAAGCAATGTTGGAATGTAATGTTATTGAAACTTACATTTAAATTTAAAACTGTAGCTGCTGTAATGTTTTAAATCTGTAAAAAAAAAAAAAATGCTATTTAATATGGCGACCTGGAGGTTTTCCAAACACAGTTGGTGTACGGAGCAACCTTCCTGCTTCTGTGATTGGCTGACTGATTTTCAGCCAACTAAGATACAAGTACAATTGTTGGCATCCCTTGCAATAGGAATTTCATTTTTGGTGAGGAGTTAATTACTCCTGAAGGGATGCCGACAGTGCAGATTTCCTCATTACAACACAGAAAGTCGAACAGCTGATTATAACAAACTCATAGTTTTTATCCCATAGTTCTCTATAGGGTCACGGGAGGACATATACTAACATCCTCCTGTGACCCAAACTCAGTGGGAGTGAGAGTGCCGCAGCCGGAATGGATTGCATCAATACTTTCGAGATCCACCCAGCTGGCTGATTGACAGCGGGCTCTGCCTATCTAGAGGCAGAGCCAGCTGTGCCAACCCCCTCCTCCCTTTGTTCCTTCAGTCATCACTGGAAGATCGGAGAGAGGAGGGGAGGGGGCAATCCCTGTGGGGAGCCATGCCTGACAGTCACCTCTCCTACTGGGAGATGATCGGGAAGTGAGCGAACAACAGTATGTGTTTGCTCACTTCCCGATCTATAGAGTTGACAGGTGACAGTTTCAATGTCACATGTCGGCTCTAACTTTGAGGATGAGTATAAATCACTCACCTCATAGTTCTCCTTTAATTAATACTAAAGGGATGCCGACACTGCACTTTTCCTCATTACAACACAGAAAGTCCATCAGCTGATTATAATGACCCCCAGGCCCTCCCATTCAGGGATCAGTTTGGAAAGGACATGCTGCAACATACAGCCTTTTCTTCAGAACAGAAACAAGGAGTAAACTTCAAATAAATTCAAATCAATATGGCCACCTGGAGGCTTTTCATACACAGCTGGTGTACGGAACGTCCCCAGAAATGTAATTACCTTCTTCTGTGATTGGTTGACCGATTTTCCCAGAAGTCTGCACCAAGATACATGTATCATTTTTGGCATCCATTGCAATAGGAATTTCATTTTTGGTGAGATACTTACTACTAAAGGGATGGAGACACTGCAGCTTTCTTCATTACAACACCGAAAGTCCACCAGCTGATTATAATGAACCCAGACCCTCCCATTCAGGGATCAGTTTGGAAAGGGCATGCTTCTGTTATTGGCTGACTGATTTTAACATTTTAGGCATCCTTTGCAAAAGGAATTTCATTTTTGCTGAGATACTCCCTGAGGGTTAATTGTTACTAAAGGGATGCAGACACTGCAGCTTTCTTCATTACAACACAGAAAGTCCCACTGGTGATTATAATAAATCCAGACCCTCCCATTAAGGGATCTGCTTGGAAAGGACATGCTGCAACAAACAGCTTTTTCTTTAGAACAGAAACAGGTAGGAGATTGCAACAAAGTTTGTTAAAATCCTTACAATGTACAGTAATTGAGGGAATTGTTTTTTTCTCAGCAAAAGTGGAATTACTCTTAAATATTAGAAAACAAAATGACACACTCTTTATATACTAAATTGTATACATAATTAAAAAAAAATCTATATAGTTGCTTTAAAATAACTGCGTGCTTCCACAAGGATTTTTTTCCCCAGCAGATTGCAAAAATACAAAGCCATTCTAAGCACAATCCATATCAATGAAACAGATGGCAGCGCTAGTACTGGTGATGCCAACAACTCTTATCTCAGACAGCTTAACCGGGTGATGTATGAAACTGTCAAGATATGCACATCTTGCTCCTTGCATCTGCATCATATATTTGAAAACGTGCGATCCATCAGTCATTGGCACGGTTGGAAAGGTAGTCACCCATGACATACAGAACACAGACTAACACCGCCGAGAAACCACACAAAGGCAGGAGAATGCAATTCCTTCTGTTATAATAATAAAACTGTAGAGCTTTTTTTTTTGTTTTAAATTAATATGGTCACGCTTAAATTGTCCCAACCTCATTAATTTTCTTTGTTTAGACTCCTTTTGCTACAGTATGTCAAGGCAACAAAAAAAAAATCAATCAATCAATCTCTGTAAAGCTACCCATACACCTGACGATTATCGTATGATAATCGCGGGTGATCCGGGGATGGTACGATAATCGTAAGGTGTATGGGCAGCGTGCGACTACATATACTGTACGGACGCACAATTTTCATCTTACGAGCACGCTAGAAAACCCGTTGAAAATCGTACGATTTTCAGCGGGTTGGTAGCGCGATCGCAAGACAAAAGCCGCAAGCGCACACTGCCTGTTCACCATTGCAATCATCTGTAAGCTCTCCCCTCGGCGCGGAGGACTTGCGATGATCACAAGTACGATCTGCCTGTCCAAGATGGGCAGGTCATACGTACTTTTAATCACTGTCGTACGATGGTTGTAAGGTGTATAGCCACCTTTAGGAGCAACAGATTAAATTGCCCCGTTATATGCGCAATCTGAAGGCACCTCTTCCCCTTTAGAATTGCATAAATACCAAGAAAAAAAATTGGGGTTTAATGAGGTGTCATAGCCATGGCACAAGTGAAATCAAAAACAACGTTTATTTAACATACTAATACATAAATTAGATAAAAATGATTTAATCAAAAACATAGGTTCCCCCAATAGTGTTCTTGATACGCCGCCAGGAAATATACAAAAATACCAAAAGTAACAAATGTATGTATATCCAGATTATTCCTTGGGAAATAGGCGATAGTCCCAGATTGTGGTCTTTCTGGCTGACTTGCGTATCGGGTGTTGACATGACGCATTTTGCTATTATTTGCTTCCTCGGGGGACCAGAGGTAACTAGTCAAACACCAAGTGCTTGGTGGATAACAGATGTTCTAGGATGCAGAGAAGGAGCCGAAGGCCAGAACATGCCTCCCAACAACCTCCCATCCAATCTGTGTTGGGGACACCGGAACCACAAAACAAGAGATAACAGGAGAAGACCCAATCCACTTGTTTTATTTTCAACAATCCTGTGCCATCCGCCGAAGATAGAGATCTACAAAAAAAAGCTATGCTGCGGCTGGAGGAGGATCTCCTACTACACGTGTAGAGGTACCAAATAGGACCTTCATGTACACTGAAGAGAAAGATCCTGATCCTAGCAGGAAAGGTTCCGGACAGAAAGCCTCTAGTAATTCACAAAGAGGATTCCTTTAGGGAGGAGAAGGTAATCTACGTTTGTGCTGGGGGAAGAAATTCTACTATCGTGAGAAATGGAGATAAAAGCTGCTGCAGGATTGGATGACCAGGATCCCAGAAGGAGCAACTAGCGCTGGACTGCACTGAACATTAAAATGTAAAGGTATCTAAACCCAAAAACAAAAATTTAATATATGGCAGCTGAAATGTGTTAGCTGCATTGGTTTTCTTATGGTTTTCTTATGTTAAGGCTTTGTTCCCTTCATTTCACTTGGTGATCCAGCCAGTAATACACTTCCTGTCTTAGGGTGGCTCCACTCTGTGGAGGAGCAATGGAGCCATCCTTGGACAGCAGCATTGTCATCCTGTGGGGAGGGTGGTGCTAGATGGACAAGAAGATTTAGAGAAAGGCATATGTGCAACAAATTGCACCCCTGGTGTCAAGGACAGGTGTTTCCATTTCAGGCGCCTGTAGGCACAAATAGAAATCTGTTAAGCCCTCAGCTTCTGCGGGACCCTCCAGCTTTCACATACGCAGAGAAGGACCCCGACATTGCTTCCCTAAATGCCTTTAAAAGGTAGCATTACACAATGCCAGGGTCCTTCCACTGCATTTGTGGAAGCGGGCGGTTCCTGTAGGTGCTGCTGGTCTTGGAGCAGGAGGGTGCATTTTGTGCAGAATGCACCCTCCTTGCTATTGCTGGTTTTGCATCTTGACACAACATCAAGAATAAGGCGGAGTAGATACTTGAACAGCGCCCCACTATATAGGCACGTGCCTAATGGTAAATCTGGCCTTGCTGGTGTCCCGCCCAGCTCCTGGCAGCCAGTGACATCACAAAGTGTAATATTTGGAAAATGCCAAATTAGGCCCACTAGATGGAGCTGAGGAGCATAGATATAAGTATTAATTTCCTATTCTCCTCAGCTCCATCTAGTGGCCATAATGCAGTGTTTTCTTGATATTATATTTGACCTGAAAAGAAAATATACTAAAAGCATTCAATTTTACCTCCATTCGCAGAGAATGAACACTTGCAGATATTCACAGGGCGAATGCCTCTGCAAAGTTTTTTTTTAGAAATAAACCCCTTAGTTTGCAATGGAGGTTGGGTTTTCTGATCAATTAACCTATACACTTGAATGAAAGTATTTGTTTTCATATTTAATTTTATTTAAAGTTTTACATTGTTTTATATTATTCTTAATTTAATACAAAAATTAACATTTATTAGGTGACTTTATGACCCCTGAGTGTCATTAATGCACCTACTAATTGTTTATTTTTTTATTACATTAATTAAAATTAATATAACACAGTTTAAAACTTGTTAACTAAAAATAAACATAAAATAAATATTCACTTAAGTTCAATTGATAATATGTATTTTATACGGTCAATAGTAACTCCTTCCAAATCTTTTCAGAACACAATCTCTTTTTTTTTTCTCTAAGTCACGGCAGATCTGTTCTATAATTCCCATCCTCACCTGTAGCGCAGTCCATGAATTCAGAAGTGATGTCACAGTAGCTGTGTATACCTTTTCACAGCTCAGCAGGGGATGCCAACGATTACTGATCATCATCTATGAATCACTGTCTTCACGGGTTTCAGTGTAGGTCAGCTTTCAACTTGTCTGTCAATCAGGCATCTAAGCAAGCGTGTCTTCCTGCATGCATATGATTATACACAACCTGTCATCACACCCATCCTGCTGTGACTGCTTTTGTTAAGATGACATATTTTAACCCCTTCAGCTCCCCCGCATGTATACCCTTTACATTTCAACTATGGGCCCATTTGTTTGACACTAACATTGGCATCCCTGACGATACTGAAGTGACAAATATATACATTTTTTTTGGACAAAGAAGGTTTTCCTTGGCAATATTGTCTTGCAAAAAAATTAATTTAAATGAATGCAAAATTTATTTTCTATGTATTCTAAAAGACGAATATATATATAATTAATAAATACACTTTTTTTTCTAGCTTGACCAGAGTTTAAAAAAAAAGGTTAAAAGGAGAACTGTGAGGTGAGTGATTTTCACTAAACCTCATAGTTCGAGCCAACGTGTGACAATGAAACTGTCACACGTCGGCTCAATAGATCGGGAAGTGAGCAAACACATAGCGTCTGGAGGACCCGCCCCTGTTCGTTCCTCCAGCGCTGACTGGAGGAACGAACGGACCAACACCTTTCAAACACCTTTTTATCGGAACTAGAATTAACTTTTATAGCATTTGAGCTACAGTAACTCTTCTATTGTATCAGACTACACAGGCCAGCCTTCACTCTCCAAGTGCATCAATTAGTCTTGGCTGCCCATGACCCTTTCGCTGGTTCACCGGTTTTCCTTCCTTGGACCACTTTCGGTAGGTCCTGACCACTGCAGACTAGGAACATCCCACAAAAGCTGGAGTTTTGGAGTTTCTTTGACCCAGTCATCTAGGCATCACAATTTGGCCCTTGTCAAAGTCACTCAAATCTTTACGCTTGCCCATTTTTTTCTGCTCCCAACACATCAACTTTAGGGACCAAATGTTCACATTGTCCCAATAACCCCCCACCCACCCCTTCCACGTGCCATTGTAACCAGATAATCAATGATATGCACTTCACCTCTCTCAGTGGTCGTAATGTTATGGCTGATTCGTGTACATTCAACTCAAAAATGACAAAAAAGTATGTTTTGTGCATCCATTTGCACAGAACACACATGACCAGAGATTCACAGGGCCAATTGCTCTATACATTGTTTATAAACACTCCATAGTGTATGGGTTGTGGAATTGAACTAACTAATGAGGACAGAGGAACCTGATGCCCTACTCTATGACATTAGTTGCAACCTGGAGCACCTAGATCAATTTTGTACAATCTGGCTGACTCCAGAACCATTTTAAACATTAGCAGCCACCCCAAATCCATATGTATCACTCACTTACCAACCTTTCATGGAAGCAGTGTTGCCCTATCTTGTGACTGCCCATGTGCAGCTCCCACTTATGGATTTTGGTCAATTTTATATTGATCAGAAGTAAAAATGCCACACTAGAAAGAAAGTCAAACTTGGCATGAACCTGTAATACTCAAGAACTTTACCCGGAGTGTAAAAAAAAAGAAATGCATAAGCAGAGTCAACTTTCAGTAGCTTCTATTTAAAGCTCAGCTTAATCCATGTCAGCTTTGAACCAACACCACCACCACCATGGCCATTTGGACAAATAGGCACATGTCGGCAAAACCCCTGAACACCACTGAAGTGAGTGGTGACCAAATTGGGGTTGCTTGTACATTCCAGACTCCCGCTGCTAAGTGACAGATTCCTGTATTTAAATTTACTGCCATTAATCGCTAGTGACCTCATTGACCTGATATAATTGCTCCAGATTTAAATTCTTCTCCTACAGCCTCTAAATGACATAAACAGCATTCCTCTGATCTGTGTAAATATACTCAACTATGACATTTCCTCTCTACAGGTGAGTAGAATACTCTGAATACTCTACCAAGCCACAGCAGAAGCAGATCATATCATGCCTGCTAAATCAGCTTGATTCCCTGCATAGGAACGGGTTGTTTTCTCTGTAGAGGCTGAATTTTTAAAGCTAGTTCTGCTTCTTCAAATGCTCTTCTTTTTTAGATTGCAGGATTGTGCCCAGCTGTGCCAAGGCAGCAAAACGCATACTGGAGGATAACTCTAAACTGCATTTTTTTCCTCCTTTTTTGATTTTCGCACTCGACATATAGCTGTGAACTCAAGGATTTAAGACGGCATAAAACTTTGTTGAACAAGTCATGGCAGGGAGCCTGGCTTCCGATAAAAACTGTAGTTCTATGTATAAATCTAGCGCTAGTCACGCTGCACTTTCTCCGAGAAGAAAAATAAGTCGATATAATTAATACTGTTGCCTTCCATTCTAAAAGAAGCTTAAGACAATGCAAACATGATTTAAAAGTTGAATTAACATGGTTTGAAAGTAGGGATGTTCAGAATCCAAGTACCGTGCTTGGTACAGATATTTTTCCTGCTCCAAGACCAAACTAGGGGTAGATTCAAAAGTTAGGAGGCAGCTGTCATTTATAAGGTGCATGTGGAGCTCCTGGGATTTATACATCTCTGTTTTAATGTATGATTTTTTTAAAATAAATATATATAAGTGATGCACCGATACCGTTTTTCCAAGTACTGATACTTGCCCAAGTACTCACAGATACAAGTACTGATAAATTTTTGTTTATTGTCATGGGACAGTTTTTCTAATACAATACAGACTAATGATTTCAGGACAGTGGTTGATCGTCAGAGCTAGGTCCCAGCTGCAACCGCTGCAACCCTGGTAGTTCTCATGGAAATGCCAAGTATCGGCACTGGTATCTGAACATCCCTATTTGAACGTAATAGATGTGACGGGTTATCTTATCTAATCTGTCAGACCCTGCACATTATCCATCACTGCAGTATACAAGTACTAAGAAATCGTGGCAAAGCTGGAAACATACAGGTGCCCAACCATAAAACTAAGATGACCAGATCTGGACTGAATGTATCACAAAGCAGAATACCCGTCCAGAAAGCTAGCAAATGGGTTTTGGTGAATCAACGTATTCAACTTCATGCAAGGGAACCCACCCCAAGGAATCAGAAACTCATAGATTTCTTTAGAGGCCAACAGAGGCTTTTGGAATATGTACTTTAGTTATTGGGTCAATCCCCCAAAACTGATTTTCTGTCCATCGCTGACCAATGAAGAGGGCCTTTCTCCACTGACCGCCAATGTAATGAGGGACATCTCTACTCACCACCAATGTTGGGGGGAATTTCTCTACTGACCACCAATGTAAGGGAACTGTACACTGACCACCAATATAATGAGTAACTTCTGTACCCACTACCAATGTTGGGGGAATTTCTCTACTGAGCACCATAGGAAAGGGACACTACACTGACCACCAACTTAATGAGTAACTTCTCTACTTACCACCAAAGTTGGGGGAATTTCTCTACTGAGCACCATAGAAAAGGGACACTACACTGACCACCAATGTAATGAGTAACTTCTCTAATTACCACCAAAGTTGGGGGAATTTCTCTACTGAGCACCATAGAAAAGGGACACTACACTGACCACCAACGTAATGAGTAACTTCTCTACTTACCACCAAAGTTGGGGGGAATTTATCTACTGACCACCAATATAAGGGGACACTACACTGACAACTAATGTAATGAGTAACTTCACTACTCCCCACCAAAGTTGAGGGGGGTTTCTCTACTGACCACCAATGTAAGGGAACACTAAACTGACCACCAAGCTAAGGAGGCACTTCTCCACTGACTACCAATGTAAAGGGGCACTAAACTGACCACACATATAAAAGAAATCTAGTGCTGTAACCCTGACGTTTGTTTGAATAATGGGTTTGTATTGTTGTTATCATCCAAAACTATAATGACAGTATGGCTATGAGGCATCTGACTATTAGACAGGCAGTTCCAGTACACCGAAGGGTTTCATCAACCATCTTAGGTTATGATGGGGATGGGTAAACCTGAAACTGAACCGTAAGGAGTAAAAACAATAAATTGTATTTCAAAGCCAACACAATGAGTGAATTGACACAGCAACATTCAAAAGTTGAATGTAATAGTGCTGTAATGCTGTTTAGCAATTCGGATGAATCTCAGCTGCGGAGGCTATACAGTTTAGGGGGTTTCCTAGGGTACGGCGTCAGGGTCGAGCTCCAGGCGTCACTCTCAGAGTCTTGAGCGGAGAGTTTGGAGCTCTACCATCATATGCCGCAAAAACAATATTTAAGGCGTAAAGGGTAGCACACTATTGATTCACAGTAGTATAGCGTACCCTGCTCAACAAGCAATTTGTAGGACAAAGTAAATGGAAACAAAAAACTACTTACCCTTTAAGAATTGAGAGTCCAGTGCTATGGAGGTTGTAGTACAGCACGAGATACATAGAGTGCCAATAACAGTTATGAGCAGCGATCTTCCTAGCAGACACTGAACCATAAATACTTGCTGTTTGTAGCTTAGGCACTGGGGGGATCCTCTCAGTCCGTGGTTCTCAGTCGAGCAGCAGGGAGTAGGCTGTCAGCTGGCGTTCCCAACTGAGTAATAGAATGCCATACTGACCTTGCTTCCTGCTATTTAAGAGGATTTGAAGGGGAGGAGCTGGTGACGTTTTCCCGCCCCGATGCGTTCCACGCTGGAACACATTGGCGATGTTACTTCTGGGTTGCGGCTGCGTTCCACCCTGGAATGCAAGCCGCGATCGTACAGTCTCCCTTGTGGCTGTGTTCCATAGGGGGACGCAGGCTGCGATCATTACAAGTGCACTCTTCCACTTTCCACCAATGTAAGGGGGTACTTCTCTACTGATCATTAATGTAAGGGGGTACTTCTCTACTGACCACCAAGGTAAGGGGATGCTATGCTGACCACCAATGTAATGGGGCTATTCTCTACTGTTCACCAATGTAAATGGGGCCCTACACTGACCACCAATGTAAGTGGGCACTACACTAACAACACCACACTACACTACACTGGCTATTGATGTTACAGGGCATCTTTCCCTGCTGCTGCCCGGCTGGATGATGCTTCACGCTGCGCCCGGAACAAGGTGAGGGGAGCAGCGTGAAGCATGTAGGACCCAGGACAGGAGGAAGAGGTCCCGGGAATGACATTCACAGTTACCGGGATAATAAATATCCTGGTAATCAACGGTCACCAGGGGCCCCTTCCTCCTGTCCTGGGCCCCCTCCAAGTGGCGGAACTCCAGGGCCCGGTCGCAGCCGCGACCTCTGCCACCCTGGTAGTTCCGCCACTGTCTCCCAATGACCACCAATGTAAGGGACAATTATCTATTGACTACCAATGAAGAAGAACACTACACTGACCACCAATATAATGGGGCATTACACCAGTGTAAGGGGTTTCCTATGATATTAAAATAATTTAAGAGATACTCCATGATAGAAAGCTTAGGAAAGGCTGTTTTACTGTCACACCTACATTCTGGTTGATCAATATTAATTTCCATTGTGTTGGGTCTGGTTCTTAAAATGTTACTCCTGAAGAAAAACAAACCTCCCCTGGTCTGTTACATTTATTGTGATCCCTTTAGAATACTTTTTCTGGCTGCTAAAGTCACATAATCAGTCCAAGTGTTAAGGTCCCCACACAACTTGCGATAATCGTACGATAATCGCGGGAAATCCTGCGATCGTACGATTATCGTAAGGTGTGTGGAAGCCGTGCGACCTCTACAACATGTTCGAAAACCCACCGAGCATCGTACGATGTTCGGCGGGTGTGTAGCATGTCCGTACGATAAAAGCCGGAAGGGCCGGTGTGCGCAAGCGCACACTGCCCGTTCGGCATTGCGGTCATCGAAAGCCCGCCCCTCAGGGGGGCGCGGCTTGCGATCGTCGCAAGTACAATCTGCCTGTCCAAGATAGGCAGATCGTACTTTTTTTAAAGTACCTTACAACCATGGCAAGACAAGCCTTGCCATGGTTGTAAGGTGTGTGCCCAGCATTAGAAGAGAAAATCTGCTTAGAAGGACAGTCCAATCACATGAAAAAAAATTTACATTTATGTCAAGCGTTCTGTTCAACAATAGTGTACCCCTGTGGGGAACCCCAGGGGTACACATGCATCTTCAACACAGTTCGATATAAATAAGCAGCTTTTATTTCCTCCTGCAGTAACAGAACAAACAGCTTTCTTCAGCAAAACAGTAATGTAAAAGGCTTTCCTAAGCAAACATAAAGAAAAAGTATTTCAATAAGGTTGCACTGCGTAGTGCGCTTAGGTGATCTCACCAAGATAGAATCCACTTGCTAACATTCCTATCAGACCTAAAGGGTCTGGTATGAATTGGGCGGGAGACCCCACACTGTTTTTTTTGTTTTTTTTACTATCACTAATTTTGGTTACATTTGTGGGCAGACTGTTCTCCCCACTTCGGCTCTGTCACCAGCTCAGCCGAGCCCAACGCATATGCGTTCAGCTTGGCTGAGCTGCTTCGGCTGCTGTATGGGCCAATTGCGGAGCCCATACAGCAGCCTTTCGGTTTGCCTGAACCAGATGGTTCCCGCAGCCGAGGGAGGGATTAGGCAGAGGGATTAGTCAAACCTACAGCTATATGCTTCAGCTCTTAGTGAATAACCCCCTTAATGTTGATCTCTTCAACAATTTTCAATGGGGTGTTCTTGGGTTTTGACAGAATAAAGATATAAATGTTTATAATTTTGTCCATGTTTCTGTTGCAGATTTCCCCTTACATCCTGTGGGAAATTTTGCACCAGAAACATGGACAAAATTAAAAGCATTACATATCTTTATTCGTGAGAAAAAGTAAGAACACCCCATCAAAAGTGTTGACATATTTGAACAAACCAACATAAGAACATCATTCAAACAATGACTACAGATAAAGGTGATGGGAGGAAGGGAATCATATTGACTGGGACAACAAGTGAGGGAATATCATTTTAATGGACCCTATGATAGAAGTATTTCTTCTTTTTCTTTTTGTACTGCTAAGAGCTAAGAGCTAAGAGCTAAGAGCTGCATAAAGAACACAGAAGCCGTGCGCTGCAATGCGTTGGAGACTTGGACCACTGCTGTTACACACAAAGCAGGAACCCTGCTCTCTGTGGCCCAACTTGGCTGCCCCCTTTCCCATTCGAAACACTTCTCCAATACACAGCTTGGTGAGAGGAGGGTTGCAAGAGCTTTGTCTATAATATTCAAATAGGGCAAGCTACTTAGACAATATAGCAAACTTATCTTTTTAATTTGCCCACTTCCAGTGCTGGCAGCTCTCCCTTGCCACTCTATCACTGCCGCTGCCATCTTCTCTGTCACTTTTACACATACAAAATCTTTCTTTTATGGCCACTGGGTGGCCAATTATAACATAACTCCCATACATGTGTCACCGAGTTATATTAGCCTTCAAATGCCAAGAGTGTACACTGCACTTTGTATATGCCACTACAAAAAAGGAAAACAAATCTTAGATAAAGCGTAAAAGTTTTTGTTTTTTTTGTCAAAGACATACAAAGTATTTTCTAGCGAAATACTCTACCTAATAGCAATTAAAAATAAAACTTTAGTTCCATCAACTTTTGTGCCACTTTTACTAGCTGTTCACATGGACACTGGAGCTTGAACTTGATGGAAACAACTCTCCTATGTGAGCAAATCTTTCATTTGGTTCTTAAATCACTAGTGCAGGGTTAGTCAATCTTCAGCCCTCCAGCCGTGGTGAAACCACAAGCCTCTCCCTCTGAAAGTCATGCCAATGACTGTCAAAGTCTTGCAATACCTCTTGGGCCCTGCAGTTCCACAATAGCCGGAGGACCAAGGTTTGGCTACCCGTGCGCTAATGCCTTGGTTCTCAACTGATGGGTCATAAACCCAAAAGTGGGTCGCGACCCCATGTTCAGTGGGTCGCCACATGCCTTCCAAATCTCTAGGGGATACACTCTTTAGCTTCCCCCTAGCTCAGCAATGTCAGCTCTCACAACGAGCATCCATTCAAAATATGTTGCCCAGCCCTCCGTGTCAGCTTGAGGTGGGGTGAGCTGGAAGTATAGCCATAAGAGCTCCATCCATATGTGCATTGCTTACAGCTCCCACATGTGCTCTGTAGAGATGCCTGGAATGGACTGACCTCACATTCTGGCTCCTTGCACCTCTACAGTTTCATAACCCTAAACCAAACCTGATCGCACTGCAGGGAATTCAATGCACCGCCACGCCCCCTCCTGCCCCAAAACGCGGGGGGAGTTTCTCAGCGATCGTGGTGTGTTCCAGCAGCTTCCGCTCTGGAACGCACGCGGTTTTGGTGTGAACAAGCCCTGAGTGATGCCTGAAGGGTCAGTTCCTTCCAAAACTAAAAGATCAGTACATTAAATAAACAGAACATTTAAGAAACCTTTGTTGCAGATTGGAAGTATATTATTTAATATTTTTCTCTAATAACTATACTGCCTGGCCCCCAAAAAAGTCACCACCTGGATTTTGTTTGTTATGATCTGGGGTTGCTTCAGTTGGTCACGTCTAGGTTCAGCAATGTCATGTGCCCAAAACAATGAGGTCAGCAGCTACCTGAATATACTCTACAGGGCATACAGGGAAGCTGTACAGGCAATACACATATGGATGGAGCTCAGTCACAGCACAGCAGCCCACACTGGACCCCAGCTGAGGATCCACTCCAGTTCTCGTAAGGTAGGGAGACTGGGTGAATCTTAACAAACAAAAAAAAAATTATAATTGTTTTCGGTGTGAGTGAGTGAGTGAGAATGTGTCTGTGGTTTTGTATGTCTGTCAGTGTTTTTGAGGGCCCGTCCACACTAGTACAGTGCATAATCACAAAGTTCCCTGTGATTAATGCACTGTACCACGCAATTGCACCTACTGCGTGTCAGGGTGTGGAAGGTGTGATGCGTTGTCATTAATTTGAATGACACCCCAAAAGCACCTCCCACCCACAGTCTGATCACCTGCATCCGAACGCCTGGTACTGCAATGACGTGCATTCCATTGCAGTGCGACTTGGGTCACGACTTAATGACCAAGGACAAATGTGGGTCAAAGGTTACACAGGTTCAGAACCACTGCGCTAATTATGCTACATTTCAGCCGATTCGCCATCCACCGTTCAATTATCCATGAAAATGCTGTTATGAAAAAATTGGAATTAGCTGATGTTTCCCCCATCGGTGGCTTCCTGGGGGACTAGATGGCACAGATGCACCTGAGGACCTCAGAATATGGATTTAACCCAACCCACGTGATCCGGATTATACCATGAAAGAAATGTCTGAAATTTACAATATACATCTCCAGTGGTCTCCTTTTCTTTTTTATTATCTGCTGCTTTAAATATGTTTTCAATTCCATGATAAAGCAAGGTGTTCATCACTTCTAACAAAGTTGCAGTCTGAATAGAAAACTCATTTCCAGTTAATGCCGCCAACAGCTGCGGCTCTTTGAATAGATTCATTTGCTGTTTATCTCCCCGGGACAAAAAAGAAATGACAGTGAAAGATTAGAGAGTAAGATTCGCAATAATAAATTGCTAGAAAAAATATGATCGGTCTTTGATCGCGTTTTTTTTTTCATGTGATTTCATTGTTTTATTGTCTGTTACAGAGTATTCCACTGAACCGAAGAAAGAAAAAAAAAATGGCTGAAACTTGCTGTTGTTTTTCACACACCTAACAAATGGTGGAACCTGGAGGATTCCATTTGGGTATTGCTAGATCATGGCAATCATGGCACCAGGGCGCATGGTCCAGGTCTACTACCAAGTACCAAAGTCAACTTTACAATATTGTGTCTGTGATCCCAAGTATTAGAGTTCAGTCTTTGGTCTTTGTTGAAGTTAGGTTGGAAGTTTTCTGTACATCCATTCTTACAACGTTACCAATAATTAGGAAAAAATTCCTTTACCATTCTGCAGAATTGCATTAGGCAGTGAATAAGAGAATCAGATTGTTTTTAATACTATACACAGGGCTCAAAATTTCAGGTCCTGAGCTACTAGCCAGGCCTTCAAAGTTACTCGCCACCAGTTGCCCTGCATAGCACAAACAAACACACACAGGGCACAACGCGCACACAGCACAACACACATACAGCCACAGCACAACGCACAGAGCATTACACATACACATTTCATCTGAAATTAATTTTTAGTCTTTGCACATGTCTAATAATATGCGTGTGGGGGGAGCAGTTTTCACTTTTTTAAAATATTTTTTTTACATTTTTTATTATAATTTTTTATTTTTATTTTATGATTTATTTATTTTTTTACTGTTGGGGGGGCTTCAGGAAATATTAGGGGTCCAAACAGACCCCTGACATTTCCCTTTTAAAATAGAAAAGAAATTGAGGACACCAAATCCTCAATTTCTTTTTCAGCA
>NW_017306406.1:539517-566860 GCF_000935625.1 Nanorana parkeri | reverse complement strand
TATAAATTAGGGATGTCCGTACCACTTTTTTACAAGTACTGGCCCACATGTACTTGCCGATACCAATTACCAGTACCGATACTTCTTCTTAAAGGGCCATGTGACAATTTTTTATTAAAACAACACAGACTGATGATTTTAGGGCAGTTTCTCACCAGGGCTAAATACGGATGTCACCAGAACTGAATACATGTCCCTACGGCAGAATACATGTCCCCACAGCAGAACACATGTCCCTAAGGCAAAATAGTATTCTGCTTTGGAGACATGTATTCTGCTTTGGGAAGATGGGTTCTGCAAATACATGTCCCCAAAGCAGAATTCCTCTTACCAGGCCGCATGTCGATCTCACCAGGGTGATGTGGACATCTGCAAAGGCTCTGTGGGCACTCCACCTCACCGGCAATGTCAGGACCCGGCCTCCCCCCATGTCTAGAACGGCCAACTCTCTGTTGGCTCTGTTGGGCCCCTGGACTTTCCTTCATCTACCGGCCCAGTCCTCCCCCTCAGTGTGCGGAAGGAACCCCCAGCTTCTAGCCCTGGGGTGGTAGTTTCACCTCCGGGGATGTCCATGGCTGTGCCTGTGCCGGGAAGGAGGGGGAGGGGATAAAGAACCGGACAGGCACTGCCATGAACAGCTATGTGCAGGTCCCCAGCAGGCAGCCGAGGTCCCCACAAGAGCAGGAATTCGGATGGCCACTGCTGTTTGAAAATTTAAAGGCCCGGTATCGGCATTAAGAATCGAGGCATTTTCACGAGTACAGGTACTCGTGAAAATGCCTGGTATTGGCCCGATATATATCCAACTATATTTTTTATTTTTACCGATAGAGCAGGAAGGGGTTAAATCCTTGTTAGGTTATAGTTTTGTTGACTGCATATAATTAGGGAAACCTCCTTTCATTTCCTGTCTTAGAGACACAACAGGAAGTTAATGAAATTCTCATAAAGTGAATAGACTCACTCCCCTAACATTGAGCCATCGCTCAATGTTAGTAGAACATCTAGCAACCTCAGAAGGAACCCTAGTTGAGAACCAATGATATAATGGTTTCAAAGCATTATTGACCCTACATAAGCAGGTTTTAGGAGATTGCCCTTGCTCTATGCTTTTATTCCAATGACTCAATGACTTAAATCACTCAAAAGAGATTAAAATAATTAAATGAGCATGAAAGCCAGCCAAGTAACATTACATTTGTCTTGGCATGGGTTTTCTTAAACACTAAAGCACAAATGACCAAGTTCATTATAGCAGAGTCCAAATGGCCAAGTCCAAACAGCAAAATAGAAGCACTACTAAAAGCAATCACTCTAAAATGTGTGTTATAATACTTTCATGAACAAAAATATAAACCAGAAAAAGTATTAATAAATGAGAGGACTTAGATGAACAAATGGAAATTAGTATTACACGAAGTGGGCTCTATTGGGGCTGATAAACCATACGTCACTAATTAGTAGCCTGGAGAACAGATGGAGGTAATCTGAAGGAAAAATCCAAGAGAGACCAGCGTGTGGAATGCCAGGAAATCTTGATCTTTTATGCACAAATCATCATACATAAAATAATAACAAACAATAAAATGGCTAATAAACAGAAAATCAGATTTGCAGTTGATCCAAGAGACCTGTAGAGCTGCAATACATAGAAAATATACAATACCATTCAGCACAAGTAAAATAAAGCGGAGTGTCTGGTGTAGCTATTAATCCTCACCTGAACATCCCCTCTAACTGTGAGCAGACAGATTATCTGGCACGGAAATGTTATTATTGCCATAACTTTAGCCTAGGGCTACAATGGTGACCTTGAGTAGCTTAATCACCCTACTGAAATCTCATGAGATCATTGTCTTTGTGGGTATCCCTTAAACAATAAAGCTAGGCCCATAGCAAAAAAACAAAACAAAAACTGGAACCATGACTGGGTTTAAAGAAGTTGGCAAATGGTTGGTGGTGTGGGAGATGAACAGGAAGGGCTTCATGGAATGGTACAGAGGAGGGATCAAGTAACCTTCAGTCAGAAGAGAGCTGATGTCGGGCAAACTTCACTTTTTTTTTAATGTTTTGTCTTTTGGTTTTTAGTACAGGTGGGGCAGTCATGGCAGCTCGCAGGGTTTCAAGGCCCTTGTAGGCGGTCATTAGGATCACTTGTAAACTGAGTAGGGACCTGTCTTGAGTACAGCGCACATTATTATGTATGGTTGAATGACAGTGAACTAGTAGTTGTTCATAGCTATGTCTGTTGTTAATGGTGCATTTGTCTCAGAGTCGATGTGGTGGAGCTGGAGGCGTGTCTTATGGGCTACACGGTTATGTGGAGTGCCTTCAAATAACATTGGATGCCATTCATATTGTATCAGTTTCTACTCTGTTCTGCATTTTGTCAATAAAACACTGCTATGGCCATTAAACTCCAATCTGTTTCTCATCTTGGGTGTTATGGTCTAGCTCAGAGTACCTGTCAGGATTTACCGTTCTCCTCTGAGAATCCCAGCCAGGATTTCCAGAAGATCCGCTACTAATAGATCTCACAGGGTCCAGGCCACTATGGCTAGTAACAGTAAAAGATTCCAGACCAGGACTTCCAGTGTACCCTGAGGCTGGGCGTGTCGTCTCTGATTTTAAGCACTAGTTCTGCAAGGAGCTGGTGATGTGTCTTTTTGCCAGCTTCCTGTTCTTCTACGAGCTTATACTTCTGCTATTTTGTCGTTGCCGACCCGGACCACCTGACCCTTCTTTGCTTGCTGCCCGCCCTGATCTTCTGCCTGGACGCGACTTTGCTCTTATCTCCTGCGTTTATCCTCTGATTAATCGTTGCTGACCTTGGACTGCCCGACCACCCTCTGCTAGCCGTCTGCCTGCATCTGACTACTGTCTCCTCATTGGAGCCCTCCTGTTCTCGTCCATTCCTGGGGATCCCGGCCTGGTACCAGCAAACAGCGTAGCCCAGCTCCACCATCAGGAGCTCTGGTGAACACCGGCTGGTACTTAGACTATGCCCCTCAGGGAAGCCTGTGTCACCTGCCAGGGGGTGTAACCCTAACATTGAGTATCTATGTGAAATCATTGGTGGAATGGTGGTCAGGCAATCCAAGAGGTAACCCATCTTTAATACCCTAGTCAAGTGTATCTAAGGCCAATTGTGCTTCAAAGTGTAGAATCTGCAAATTCTATTACAACATACTTGGTTGGACTTGATGGACTTATGTCTTTATTCAACCCCAAATACTATGTAACTATGTAACAGACCAAGCCCCTTGAGGTCCATTATTACCAATTTACATACCAATATGCCATGTCTAATTAAATGAAACACTCACAGTGCCCCATGATCTAGATTGGCCTGGCTTTAGGTCAGCTGAGATGCAATATTTTTTTTAACTTTATTTATGGCAAGAACAAGTAACTTTATACTGAAAGTAATGTGATTTCAAAGGGCTTACATACCATGTATCATACAAAATGTGATATTTTTTTTTTTCTGATGGGTTCAGTTTAATCATCTGCTTTTTTATGTTATCTCTTCAAAAATGTTTAACACATTTCCATTGTTAATGCAGGAGAAGAAGGTTTCCAGGATCCTCGCTCAGGCAGAGATCTCAACTTCTTTCCATATATTTGCTAGAGAGGGAAAAGTGGTGCCCTGGGTGAGCCACGCTGGAAAGCATTAAAATGATGAATATGTTGCAAAATCCACTCAATAGATGCGGTTGTGTTTTGTAGAAAATGATATGGGTTTTCAAACCGGCACCATGGGGAACCTGGAAAACATGAAATAGAACACCAGTGATAAGATGATTGCTTCTATCAGAGGGCTCCAGAAAAAAAAATAGTCATGTTAGCACACATAGCTTATACATGTAAATGCCCAACTAACTGTGATATACATTATCTAAAAATGTGTCCTTGGGGCACCTATCTCATCCTTTTTCCTTACCAAAGCTTGTAAAAGGTGAACTCCAGACAAACAACTAAATACTCAGTTGAAATACATATGTGAGCTGTTTTGCGTGCCAAAAGATTTGTATTTCTGTCCACTGAGCTCTGCAATTTACACAGCCAGCCTGTTAACCTCTGGTACAAGTTGCCCTTAAGGCATGCACCCACCTACCACCTGGTCCAATACTTACCATCTACTGTGCAACTTTTCCCAGCACTACACAAGCTATGTTCCTTTATTTTGAATTTCCAAATTGCATTTGGGAGCTCCCGAATGCCATTCGGGAACTCCTGAATGCCATTCGGGTCTTGGAGCCTGAGCTTTAGTAATATATGTATATAGCTCCCAGATCCGAATGACATTCAGGAGTTCCCGAATGGCATTCGGGAGCTCCCAAATGCAATTTGGAAATTCAATTCCTGAATGCCATTCTGGTCTGGGAGCCTCAGCTTTAATATTATATGTGTATATATATGGTTCTCATGTTGGCATAACGAAAATGTCAGACCCATTCAGATATATTAAACCGATAAACACATCTGATTGGCCAGAAAAGTCACATGTCCGATTCCGTTTAGTTTCCGTTTAGTATCCGAAATTCGGAAAAAGAAATTCAGATTTGGACACATTTGGATTCAGAAATTTGGATGTGCCCGAAATTTGATTTGGAACAAAACGAAGTATAAACAACATATACATGTAATAGAATGCCAGAGATATGAATGTGCAAAAGTCTAAGCTGTGTCCCTTTATTGGGATTTAAAGCCAAACTCTGTGGAAAAATGATAATTTACATACCATACAGGGTATGTGAATTATCTCTAAAAAGTTGCATGTTATGTGTGGCTGGTGGCTGCAAAATATATAAATCTTACTTTGTAGCATGCCGTCTCCTGCATATAATGCCAAGCTTCCAGGCACTGCAGGGACTGAGGGATGCGACTCGAGCAGTGAAGTGCTCGAGTCGCATCCCCACCCCTCCTTGCTACTTGCCTACTCACAAAATGCTGTCTATTTTTCCTCAAAGAATACTAGGTGTTCTGTGATTGGAGGAGCAGAGATTTCACATGCCCGCATTTTCCTCTCCTCCACTCACAGAATGCCTTGCATTCTTTCAAAAAATTGAAGGCATTTTAAGAACTGGCAAGTAGCAAGGACAGGCAGGTGATGTGACCAGAGTACTTCACTGCTCTAGTTGCATCCCTCACTTTCTGCAGCGCCCGAAGCTATGTCTTGGAGCTGCAAGGTAGGCTTTTTATACTTTGCAGCAGCCCTCTACATATAACATACACCATTTACTGATAATTATACATACCCAGTGTTGTGTGTAAATGATCATTTTTCCTGGAGTGTGGCTTTATTTTTAACTTAAACTTGAACTTTTATTAACTCATAAGACATAACCATAAACACTGTATTACCAACAATGTAAAGTAGGGTATACACAGGTCTGTTTTTTCCTTTCAACCTGCGGGCTGAGAAAAAAAAACAGTTCCCTCCATCCATGCTGAGCAGCATGGATGGACGAATCCCTCATTGCTTCTATTGTATTCTGACACAAGCTTTATTTGCTACAAGCTCTGTTCGGCCAAAGATCATCCAACAGGTTCCTTTGGCAAAGTTGATCTAACTTCTTCTCAAGGAATTGGGTCACCAATGCAGCATATTTCGGCCAATTCAGCAGGACATGAAAAAAAAAAAAAATTACAACAAAAATCTGCGCTATTGGAAAATGAACTAAAATATTCAAATGGTGGTCCTAAAGCTGCTATGAGAGGTGTTGAATGTGAAAGTATGAAGTGTAGTCACAGCGCTAAAGGTTTTTTGATAAATGTAATTTTTTTTAATATAAATATATATGAAACAACCTTAATTAACAACCCTGTGAATAAGTCTTCAAAGAGACCTACCAATGTGGGTATGAAGTACCAGAAAACAGGTGTCCAATAAAGACTGAAAAAAATGTGAAAAAATGCTAATGTGCAAACATTCGAAATAAAAACTGGATTCCCCACTAAAATAGGTGAATAAATAATGTAACAGAATATCACAATGTAAAAACCGTAAAATCTGGTATATAAAAAGTGAACTAGAAAAATATTATTACATACCATACAATAAATTCATAAATATGTGAAAAAGTGCAAAATAGCAGTGAGAACAGTGAAGCATATGCACCAATCAAGCATGTAATACAAATGAACCAATGAAAACCATAAGTCTTTCCCAAAAGTTCAATCCGTGATGTGAATTTAACCAAAAAATGCACCCAAAAAAATTTATATCTATATGTATATATATATGAGCAAAAAATATATATATCAAAAAGTTATATATAAATATAAAAGAAAAATAAAGATTATAAAATATAAATGAAAGATAGATTATTCTGGTGAAAGTTCCACAACTCTTCTTCACCCGATCTGGAGCCCCCCAAGCGTTGGTCACTCACCAGCGAATCCAGTCAAATACCGGCTCCCTCCGCTCACCAGTTGCCGATGTAATAATCTCCCAGTCCCGGGGAGATTATTTAGCGCTGTGACTACACTTCATACTTTCAGCAGGACATGAGCTGTTTGTGTACCCAGCTTTAGTCCTCAAGATTTAAGTACAATACATCCAATAAAATTCTCCAACTTAAATCAAGTGAATCACTGTCCACCTACAAAGTGGGCGACATTACCCAACCATCAGATTTTTCAAAAACCTATAAATCAAACAGAATTGACTATCATATGTAAAATACTGCCCACACACAAAAAGGGGGACATTATCCTCAATAATGATCTGTTATTGGACGTCAACTTACTTGCTAAAATATAATTGAGTAGAATACAATCTCTGCTGGTACGGTATATCTGGAATAAAACAGGAGTCTGGCTGAGATACGATATATGGACTAAAAGAAAATCGGACGGTGGGGGAGGCTTGCCACATATGGAAATATATTATCAAGCGGTGGGTCTAAGTAGATTATTAGACTGGTTTACCGAAGGAAATCAGAAATTGTGGGTGTCGGCGGAACAGGCATAGGTGGAAATACCCCTGACGTCTGTTCCTAGGATACCCCCAAATAAGCGAAATAAAAGCTGGACCAGCTCTTTGGTAATTTCCTCAACATTAAAGATATGGGATGTACTGGTAAGGAAGTGTGGGTTGTCAACATACATTGGTCCATTAACACCTATACTAGGGAACCCAGATTTTCCGTATGGTCTGAAGCGTAGAAGATTCTTAATCTGGGAGACCGCTAGACACTCTCCAATTATACAAGCCATAACAGAGAAAGGACTACGCCCACTCTTAGAACTTATCCCTATGAACCAGCCAAATAAAGGTAAATGGTTGGAATATCTCCAACTGAAACATTTTCATAATGGCCTTTCTATAGAAGACAGTGTTTAGAGACTTAACTCCATTGGAGGAGATATGTTTAAATAAGGTGGGAGATAAACATATGGTGTCCAAGCTGTATAATTTAATACTAGAACAGATGTATCCAACATTTCCTTACTATACTAAAGTATGGGAATGAAAGTTGGGACATGGATTTCCAGAGAGTGGAAGAAGATTTTCTCCCTAACCTTTAAATCAAGTATCGCTGCTTTAACCTAAGAAATACATTTTAAAGTATTAACAAGATGGTATAGATGTCCATTTAATATATATAAGATGAACCATAAAAATGCCAAGCTGTGTTGGAGGTGCTTTGGGGAAGATGGGGCGATGTTACATATCTGGTGGTCGTGCCAGTTGATAAGAACATATTGGAAATCAATTTTGGAGATTGCTCAAGAGGTAACGGGACTATATGGATTGGAGACACCTGTTGTCTCTACACTATAGCTCGTTTGCTGTATTGAAAAAAGGTCTCATAGGTCCAATTCTGGCAGCTGCAAGGGCAGTAATACTAAGACACTGGAAGTCAACCAGCCCCCCCTCAGATTTCGGAATGGGTAGAGGAATTAAATAATGTTATGCGATCTGAAGAGCTTACAGCTCGTCTATATGATAGATATACGCTATTTATGGAGAGATGGAGCCCCTGAAGGGATTATATGAGTTCATTAGAGATCCTCAGATATCTATAGGGGATATAATGATGAAGGGGAGAGGAGAAGAACTAGAGGAGGAGAGGGGTGAAGGAGTGGGAATAGGAAAGGGAAGAAAAAGGGGAAAATAATACCAAGACGTTGATCTGCCAAGTAAATTCTCCTTCTATTTAATTTTCCTCTTATCAGATATATTTATAATACCTCTGTGGATTTGTAGGTACGTTTGTTTTAGGGGGGGGTGGGGGGGGGGGGGGGGTGAGGAAAAAAGGTTTTAGTGTTATGTGTTGTTTTTATGTTATATGGTAGTATATACAGTATGAGGAAATGACATGGCTGGGATAATATATAATATATGTATTATGCTAAGTGTTTGGTATAAGAATTGTTTTTGTTGTTGGTATTTATGTGATTTGTGAAACTCGAAAAATCAATAAAAGAAATATTTTGGGGAAAAAAATGTAATTGCCCAATCCAGTGTTCAGCTGTGTTTTAGCAATGTCACACTTCACCTTGAAATTAAAATGGAAAAAGTCAGCTGACCGTCCCTAATTCCTAAAGCTGGCCATACACTGAATTAATTGGGGCCTGCCCAAAATTTGCTCAGTGGGTGGCCCTGTCAGCAGCCCTCCACCTGATATCCTTCTATTAGAGAATCAAAGGAACTGGCCTGAAAATTCTTGGCCCAACAGTGATTTCGGCTGCAGTCACTGCTCACGAATCTGATAGCGGCACACCCGACACACTAAGAATAAAATAGCCGCAGGGGGAGACTCCTAAAAAACATGGATAGAGGAATCTGTTAGATTTTTTATAACAATGCATAGCCAACTTTTCTGTCTTATAAACTCTAAATTACATTAAAATAAGGTTATTAAAGAAAGAAATGGTGTAAAGTGGGTGGTGACTCCTTTCCTTTGTGGCCCCGGCATTCTTTTACCTTCTCCCGAACCATTGTGAACTTTGCTCCGCACGATTCTACTGTAAAAAGAAAAAAAAAGGCTTTATTATTATTATTTTTACTTTATTCCATTTCAGCTGGTGTAGTGCCCAAAAACCCATGAAAGCGTGACTTTGGCATACGAAGCATCACTCATGTGAAATCGTATGAGCGTTGCCCTGGGTGTACCGAGGACACGTCTATTGTGTAAAAAGTTGAGCTGAAAGCCTTTCCTGTATCAGAAAATTAGGAGGTATGAGACTGTATTAACGCTTTGTGAACTCTCATTGAATTTGGCAGCGAGTGTCTAAACTCTTCCATGGGATCAGACTATGACCTTCTATAACACTACAGGGAGATTGTACAACTGTTTGGCCTTTCTGGTGTTATCCTTTCAAAACCCGCACAAAGAATTGTTGCCGTTTTTAAAGATATGGAAGAAGAAAAAGCTTTTGTCTATTCAGGGAACTTTAGTGTACAAAAGCAGACGCACAGCAAGAAGTTTAGTGACAGCATGTTCTTTATCCTCCGTACCGAATAATGTATACTTTGTAAGTCAAGCTGCTGGGAATAATGAAACGTTATTTTAATAAGAAGCCATGTAAGTTATTTGCACATAGTCAGGTACATGAATCGTTACGGATCACTTGAGGCACGCCATTTCATCAGTCATGTCTTGCAGTCTTTGCAACTGGAAAGGTTAGGAAGAGGAACGTAAACAATCCTCACCGGGGGTTGGCTTGATGCAAACCAAAGATCGGGAAAACAGTTTCAAATGGCCACTTGAGAACACAAGTACTGTTTATTTACTGTCACTTTAATTGAGATCACCTGATTGCAAGTATCTGCATGCTAAACTCTTGTGCTGACATTCATTGTTACTCTGGAACCCATCTTTGTTGTTATGTAGAACTTAAAGGGTTATTAAACCCTGGTATGTTTTTGCATATATCTACTGCTAGCTTTTTTTCAAAGGGTTTAAACTTACCTGTGTCTCTGCCGCACGCTCCCATCCGAACATCTGAAAATGTCTCGGGTGGCCGCAAAGGATCTTGGGGTAGGTGCATGTGCAGTTCAGATGTTCAGGAGAGACACAAGATAATATATGGAGCAGCGTGCACCCACACAGACTCCGTGGGACATGAGAGAAGAGGACGACAGAGGAGTCAGCGCTGGATCGGAGACCCACACCAGTGTTGGAGGGACAGCTGAAAACTACAGGAAAGAAGAAGATGATCGGATTAAGAGGCATCATTTAAAAGGAGAACTATGAGGTGAGTGATTTTCACTCAACCTCATAGTTCGAGCTGACCTGTGACAAGGAAACTGTTCAATAGATCGGCTGTTCATCGGCTCAATAGATCGGGAAGTGAACGAACGCATACCATCGCTCGCTCACTTCTCGATCCTGTCTCTGCAGAGAGCCGTGACTGTCCCTCACGGCTCCCTGCAGGGATTCCCCCCCTTCCCTGTCCGATCCTCCAGTGCTGACTGGCAGAACGGACGGGGGAGGGGGCAGGTACAGCTGGCTCTGCCTCTAGATATGCAGAGCCAGCTGTCAGTCACGCAGCTGTGTGGATCTCGACAGTAATGTTGGGATCCGTTCCGGCTGCGGCAGTCTCTGTATACCGTGAGCTGTAGCTCGCTATATACTGAGCTATGGGTCACGGGAGGACTCTAGTTTATGTCTTCCCGTGTGGGAGTTTCCTGTCTCTGAGTGATGATTTCACCCCACTCACTATATATAAACCAATCAGTCCAGTCTGACCTTGCCCTTGCGTGGTCTTCCTGCTAGTGCATTCCTGATGCTCTGAGTATCATGATTCAGTGTATGACCCGATCCTGGCTGACGCTCTCCTCTGGCTCCTGCTCCTGACGACGCTGATCTCTGTGTTCCTTACCTGGCTTGGATGACTACCCACTCTGGCTCCTGACTCTGGCTTGTTCTGGTTCTGCTTGCTCCTGTGGACACTGTTCTTAATAAATGTTTTAACTAGCACCTTTCGCTTGTCTGGTTTTCATTGTGCTCTGACACTTGAGAGGTGAGCCCCTTCTACCATTTGCTGGGCCTTTGAATGCAACCATCTGAAATAGTGAGAGCCCTAGGCCATTTGCTTCTGTTTGATTGACTGACTTGCTTCACCATAGAGAAATGGACCTCATGGCCCCCAGTACTTGCAGGATATCTAGTGCAACTGGCCAGAGGCAGGGTAGTCATGGCCTTTTGCTTATAGTTAGGGCATTGTTAAGCAAGTTGTATGCCCACATTGTAAAATCATATGTCACTCCATTGCTTATTTTTCTTATAATCCAATTCTTTTCACAGGGCTTTTGCCACTAATAAAGCCCATTGAAACATTGGCCGCTTGGGTCCAGGTAAAGGTGGGTCACCACTGGTGCAGGGCAGGAAGGACCCAAACAATCCAACAGCTCCTTTGGGTGAGCGCTACTTAAATAATAATTAAAGTTTCCAGTAACGAAGATTACAGTAATTCCATAAATATCCAGAAGGAAGAGAAACATTTGAATAGCCGGTTTTCAGTTTATGTATAGTACAGCTGCGGATTGGGAATTAGTTGTGAGCTCTGACCTACATAAATTCATTTTCTATGTTTATTCCCATGTATAATACACTGCTTTATATCACAATAAGTGGGTTGATGTTGATGAACCCACAGTCGCTGTTAAAATTATAATTAACTATGGGCAGGTTTGTTTAAATATAATTGGCCCCTAAACCCGCTGTTTGCTTTGTTTTTTATAATGTTTTCAGTGATCTGTCACGGGTGGAATTAGCATTTTAAAATGAATCAGTGTATTCCACATGTTTATTTTTATTTTTATTCCCAGCCCTAGGCTATTGGTGTTAAAAATAACCAGACCTGTTTTTGTTTGCTACCTGAAAACCAATAGTTTCAACGAGTTGGCGGCGTCATGGACATCGCTGGTTGACGTAATTGACCCTGGATTACTTTGTTGGACAATTTTTGGGAATTATTATTATTATTTTTTTTTTTACTCTTGCCGTCCGCCTTGACAATTGACAAGCTCCCATTGGCGGGTCGCTGTAAATATACAGCTTTTTTTTCTCCTCCTCGGGCAGAAAAAAACTGTCGAATGCAAACAGCCGTTACCGCCTGTTACTAATACATGCAATCGCCGACTCTATAGCCGTCCGATCGATTGTACATGTTGCCCTGTGCGCACCCCCCTGCAGTGCTCCAGTCCCCCCCCCCTCCTGCACCCTTACCTTCAATCACGGGCACCGCTGCCCCCTCTGCGGTTTGGGACCAGCTCGGGTGGGTGTCAGGAGGAAGATGGGAGGGAGATCAGGATCTTCCTCCTTGCTTTTCTCCCTCCGACGTCGGAATGCGGAAGTGATGTGTAATACATTACTTCCGCATTCAACTGTCATTTCTCTGGGTGCTATAGCCAGAGAAGCAGCTAATGCAGCAGATATCTGCTTCATCAGCTTCTTTGGGGGTCCCCAGGTGACATTAGGGGTCTTAGAGACCCCTAATGTCTCCATAAAGAGGACCTGTCAGTGTGCCTGTGCTATCACATAGGGGGATTGTTGGCCCACTATGTGATAGCAATAACATTAAGTGTAAAAAAGACAATAAACGTCACATATAAAAAAAATTTTAAAAACCCAAAATGTTTAAGTCCTCTACCCCCACATATACTCAAAAATGTCAGGTGCGACAACGCACAAAAACAACAATTGCACTACACATGATATATATCGCCACGACGAGCGGTAAAAGCTTTTAAAGCATTGCCTATGGCCAATTTGGGGTAATGTAGTTCGTTGAGGTTTCACGGGCGCACACAATTTTAGGACCTGACATGTTTGGTGTCTATTTATCCGACGTGACCCCACCTTTTATATTTTACCAAAAATTGGGTAATAATAATTGTTTTATATAGGGGAAAGGGGAAGTTTAAAAAAAAACTAATTCTGTAATATCTCCCCACGACTCACTATCGCTCACTTCTGCGAGCACCTCCGTGTCGCTGTCACTCAACTGGTCCAAAAACGCTTTTGTAGTAACGTGGCACTTTTTTGATGCCATGTTATAAAAGTTTTATGAGCACAAATGACAGCACAAATGGCAGTAAAATGGCAGGCAAGGGGCACTGTATAGTTATCAAGTGTCAGATCTGAGGTGATACAGTGTAGTCCTCTCAGATTACACTGTATCAGCTCTTATGTGTGTTTCACTTTTGAATTTGCCGCCCAGTTCCGCTCCCATGCGCCGCTGCTGCTCGCAGGGAACGGAACCAGGAAGTCAGATGCCGGCTGGCGATCATGGCGGAGGACATAGATCCTTCTCACTGGCGATCATAGCGGATGACATCGCTGGATCGCCAGGAGAAGGTAAGAAAACTCAGCTGACAGCTCTGCAATGTTACCCCGAGCGTGACTCGGGGTTACCGCTCCTGGCAGAGAAAATTAACCCCGAGTCACGCTCGGGATTACCGCCAGGGAGGTTAACATAGTAAAAGTGGTGATTAAATACCGCCAAAAGAAAGCTCTATCTTGCCCCAAAAAATGGTATCAAATTAATTTCAGTACAGCGTTGCATGACGGAATAAATGTCAGTCAAAGTACCGCAGCTCTGAATACTGAAAAATGGTCTGGACAGGAAGGGAGTTTAACACCCTGGTCAGCAAGGGGGTAAAGAAATTGTCAAATACTTTTGTAGTGTTTTTTTTTTTCAATTAAACGTTCGGTCCCTTTATTTACATTTTTGTTAATCCTTTAGTGAATGAGTAGGGGTACATGTATCCCTTACTTATTCACAAGGGGGGCAGCAGCTGGGATACCCCAATGCAAATAATCCCCCTGCCCGCAGATCCCTACAATCACCGGATTAGGGTTGCAGGGAAGAGAGAGGCCCTTGTCCCCATTGCCATGACATGCCATGAGAACAAGGTGCTTTACCAGGGGGGTCCCCTGAAAAAACACCTTCCCAATGCCGAGGGCATGTGGCCTGTTATGGCGCAGGGACGCTCGCTTACCCCCCCCCCCCCCCCCCTCCCCTTCCTGCTCTGCCAGGCCAATGCCCGGATTAAGGGTCTGGTAAGGGAATATTAGAGACAATTCTCTTTTTAAAAACTCTTTGGTGGTGGCGTTTCCCCTTATAATTCCTATCAGACCCAAAGGGCCCGGTATAACCTTTTAGGGGGAACCCCCACACACTTTTTTTTTAATTTTTAACTCGGGGTCCCTCCCAACATTCCTACCAGACCTAAAGAGTCTGTTATATATTGGCAGTGGAACCCCACGCCATTTAAAAAAAAAATAGTTTACATATACGAAAGAGCGGTCTGCCTCAGCTGTGCCTTCGGCTATTGTGAATAGACTGTACAGCAGCCGTTTGGTTCGGCTCCTGCAGCCGAAGCGAACCAAAGGATTAGCCGCAGCTCTTTAGGGAATAACCCCCTTTAAAAATCCTGAATAATAATAATGTCAACGTGGGAGGGTGACAGAAGCACATATTATTTTGCTTGCTTATTTTTTTAATGTGTAGATCTCGATGTTCTTGTTGAAACAAATTGGTTGTGAGTGTTCTAGTGGTCACCAGAATCTGAGGTCTAGTGGGTGGGGATGATATACCAGTTAAAAAACAGTGAACCAGACTCACATACGTTGCCCTCTCACAATAATTCACCTTTATCCATACTGCATACTGCACCCCCTGGATTCGACATCGCATCCCTCTCTCTCTCCGTTCCCCCACCTCCAACACTGCCCTACTTTGCTCCCTACTAGTTATTCTTTCCTAGCTCCTCTCTACCCCCCTCTCCCCTTCCAGGACAATAAGGGCAGGAACCTCTCCCCCCCTTCTCCTCCCTCTTCATCCCGGACCCTACCATCCCTTACCCCCTCCTACATTTTCCTTCCTCTCCTTCTTCCTCTATTCCCTATCCCATCCTCCTTATTCTACTTCATTTCTTCTCTCTTTTTTCAATTTCACTGTCTTCTCTTTCCCCTTTTTTTTAATGTCAGCCAGCCCCTTGCTTCAGACCGTGTCCCCTGGCGGTCTCCACTCACTGTAAAGTGGCCTCCTAGTGCTTCATCCACTTTATACCCCTCCTTGCCAAACAGTACAATGACAATGTTTTAGCATCACTACGTTCAACGCGCCTCTTAAGCCAATTACGCACCAGTTGTAGCGATACGTTAGGCCTTATTCTCCCCGCCGTTTACACCTTCGGCCACTCTTCACAATGGGGCAGATCCCAAAAAACCCCTATCTCCCTGAATTGTTTGTTTTGTTATTGTTTTACTGATCACTTGAACTTGTCATTTGCCTATAATTTTATCAAAAACAATAAAACTTACTTGTGAAAAAAAAAAAAAACAGTGAACCACCAACGTAAGCAATAAATACACCATATAGCCAAAAGTATATGGACAGGTCTCCAAATAATTCCGGCACACAAAACAAGGTACCTAAAGATGTGGTTTTACAGCCTGGTGGGGAGCCGAATGGACTGCACAGAGCCCTGACCTCAAACCTACTGAACACCTTTGGGATGAATTGAATTACCAATTGTAAGCCAGCACCAGTCCAACACCAGTACCTGACCTCACAAATTCTTATTTTACTAAATGGTCACAAATTCTCACTGACTTACTCCAAAATATTGTGGAATGCCTTCCCAAAAGCATGAAAGCTGTTCTGGGGCAAGTGGCGGGAAGGGTATATTATTGTCCATAGTTTAGGGATTAGATGTCCATCAAGCTCATATACTGTAGGAGCGATAGTCAGGTATCCACAAACTTTTGACCATATAAGAGCTTCTGTCACCCTTTGGGCCCCTTCAACTTGCTGAGCCAAGAGAAGACCCTTCTTCATTTCTTCCTTACAGCATGCCTCATCCTTCCATTTACTTCACTGCTAATGTACCCAAATTCTTCAGTCACATGCCATATTAGGTTCCGGATCACAGTGGTAGATGTTTTTCTGAGCAAGGATCAGTGTCACATTCTTTTTATTTATTTATTTCCGGGATATTACGTACCAATTTTATATGAGATAACTGTGGAACACAGACAGGTAATATATTTCTCGCAATGTTTTGTAGCTCATCTGCCTTTTTTTTTTTTTTCCTTCCATTTTCACACTGATCTAGTCTTGTTCTTCACATATAAAATTTAACAATCTATATCCAAAAGGCAATAGATTCTACAAAGAAATACTTTTCTTGTCACTGTAGCTCGCAAACTTAAATTTTAAATGTTCTGTGACTCGCGTGTGCTGTGTTTTTAAATGGTTTTCCAATACTGATGACATATTTCACAGAGACTAAAAGTCACGGTAAAATATTTCACAATGGAATAGAAAGTGAATGGCTTTTTTTTTGTAAAAGAACAAAAAAATAAGTATTTTATCTACTGTACAGATAAAAGTCTACATTTAAAAGAAAAACTTAACAAAGGCTAGCAAAATCACTTATATGATTTCGAAGTTTGACCATCTTTAATAACCCGGTGGGGTCCAATCCTGAAATTAATATATTTCGTAAAGTTTATGTAAAGCCAAAACTTCTATTGAAATGTAGTTGTTTTTTTTTTAGTTTTTTAGAGTGAGGTAGTGTTAAAACCCGTGTCATGTTTTAATTGCCGTCTTTGCCTCTGCTGTGGCAATTGTTATTGTTATTAGTATTATTATTACTAATTATTACTATAATCCGGGCTCTGCTTGGGCAATTATTATTATTATTATTATCCAGGCTCTGCTGGGGCAATTATTATTATTATTATCATTTGGGCTCTGCTGGGGCAATTGTTATTATTATTATCATCTGGGCTCTGCTGGGGCAATTGTTATTATTATTATTATCCTGGCTCTGCTGGGGCAATTATTATTATTATTATCACCCGGGCTCTGCTGGGGCAATTGTTATTATTATTATTAGTAGTAGTAGTAGTATCCTGGCGCTGCTGTGGAAAATTATTATTATTATTATCATCTGGGCTCTGCTGGGGCAATTATTATTATTATTATCACCCGGGCTCTGCTGGGGCAATTGTTATTATTATTATTAGTAGTAGTAGTAGTATCCTGGCGCTGCTGTGGAAAATTATTATTATTATTATCATCTGGGCTCTGCTGGGGCAATTATTATTATTATTATCCTGGCTCTGCTGGGGCAATTATTATTATTATTATTATCCGGGCTCTGCTGGGGAAATTATTATTATTATTATTTGGGATTTATATAGCACATAAAAGGAAGCCAGTATAGTTACAAGACAATGTAAGACAAGAGGGTTGGAGGGCTCTGAACATTAGAGCAAGCAATTCAAAATTGAGATGAGGGTAGAGATGTTGCTTGGGGCAAAGTTGTGGATGGCTTTGCATATTGTTAGTATTTTTAATTTTATTTGTTGGGGAGCAGAAGTCAATGGAGGGATTAGCAGAGAGGGGTGACAGACACTAAATGAGTGGTAAGTTGGATGAGTCTGACAACAACATTAATGAGAGACCGAAGGTAGGGGATAGTCTATGAATTGAAGGGACAAACTGCAAGAAGGGACATGCAATACTGAAGGCAAGAGATCATAAGGGAGTGAATTAGTAGCTTGGTGCTGCCATTGCTTAAGAAGATATATATTTTAGAAATGTTATGGAGGTGAAGGCTGCAAGATTTGGACAGTAACTCGGTGTGGGCCTGAAAGGAGTGTTCTGAGTTTAGGAATACACTGAGCACCCTGGCATCAGGGTAGGGACTGATATTTGTACTACTGATCTCAAAAGAAAAGTCAGGGGAGAGGACATAGGAGGTGTAGGAAATATTGTTTGCTCCGTTTTGGAAAGAGTTTTGATGAAGTGGTGTAACCATACTAATAGATCAGATAGTAAATTAGTGATGTGCAATGAGACTGAATAGGATAGCTGAGGAGTATAGAGATAGGTTTGGGTGTTAACAGCATAGAGATGGTATTGGAGGCCATGGGAGGCTATTATCTGACCCAGAGAGGACGTGTAGATACAGAACAGAATGGGTCCAAAGAGAGAGCCTTGGGGGACCACTAAAGAAAGAACAAGAGAAGAGGAGAAGATGGAGATAGAGGTGACACTGAAGAGTACTAGATAGAAAAATGAGAACCATGAAAGAGCAGAGTCATGGAGTTCAAGGGAGTGGGGAATTTTGAAGAGGAGCATGCAGTTAATTGAATGAAGGGCAAGCCTATGAGAATGCAAAACCAGCTTGTAGCAAGTCAAATTTAGGCCAATCCCTCTTTCTATTTGTTTTGTCTCCAGTGTAGGTAAGAAATTCAAATGTTAAAGCTGTCATTGTAACAGGAAGTAAGGGAAAATCCTCCACTGGAAACACCTGCATGTTTAAGAGATGAGGGGTTTCCTCTCGTGGCTAGGCAGGATTGCGGCGGTCAAAATGACACTGCTTCCAAAACTCCTATACCCATTTCAAGTCCTCCCTGCTCCGATGCCATCTCATCAGCTTAGAGCTTTACAAGGACAGTTGTTTAAATTGATAGGTTCCCATAAAAAAACCTAGAATCCCGCAGTCGACTATGTACCAAACTAGACACACTTTTGGGGTTAGGTGTACCAAACATCCAAAAATATTACAACGCAGCCCAACTGGCAACAGTAACCAAATATCACGCCACTGACGAAGTACCACTTTGGGTGTCGATTGAAGCTTTAGACTGTGACCCATACACAATTGACAACCTTTTATGCATGCCCCCTAAAGATAGGACCGCCATCACTAATACCATTACTCGCCACTCTCTCCGGATATGGGACGCATCTAAATACTCTAGTGGCTTTCTCTCTCCTCACTCATCTCCCCTGGCATCATCTCAACGCTGTACATAACATCCTTACAACCGACCCCTTTACCACAACACCCATATATGGACGGCTGGCAGAAAGACCTGGGCCACGAATTATCGGATGACATCTGGTCCCAGGTGTGGGCTTCCACCAACTCCTGCTCCACGAGCCCTAGAGTACTCGAAAACAAATTACAAAGAAATCCTGCGTTGGTATACAACCCCATCTCAGGCTCAGTATTTTATGCCAGACTGTGATGGCTCGTGCTTCCGGGGTTGCTCTGACAGCGGTACATATATCCATGTGTGGTGGACATGCCCTGTTGTTTACACATTTTGGACCAAAATTTTCAGAATAATCCCCACTCTCATGGGGGTCCATATCCCACGTGCCCCCCAAACAGCATTACTCAATGCCAGACCCACAAATATCTCCCACCACCAATTCAAGTTACTACTACAGGTCCTCTCTGCAGCTAAACACACCATAGCTAGCTCATGGATTACCAATAACATTTCCTTTCAAGCCTCCAAAAACAGAATCCACTGGATTTTCTCAAATCAAAAACTCTCTGCACGCCTAAATGACCAAATGCCAAAATTCGAGAAGATATGGGAACCCTGGGTGAAACACTTCCTGCCGCGGACTTTTGATGCCCGATTACTGACTCTTTACCGCCCTTTAACATTATTTCCGGTACCCCTGTTGGGATCACCGATAGGACAGATTCTCACCTTTTCTCCATATAGTTCAGGTGATCGCAATAGATTACCATGCTTGATGAGCATTTTCCCTGTTATGATCATTATGTATGTATGAACCGTTATCCATGCATGCGCACTATGTTTGAGTGCATGCACTAAATGCTTTGTACTTGTGAAAAATAAAAATCTTTTGAAACTAAAAAAGAGATGAGGGGTTTTCTCATCACTTTGTCGAGATTTCTTCTCACCTCCTGTTGTGCCCCTTAAAATGTAATTGCTCAGTCCATCTCTGGTCTAGCACATTAGACAAACATCAATTTGCTTATCTCTATTGATTACTTCCTAAACTGAATCATTTCTCACAAGTCCGAGCTGGAATCAGTTGGCTGATTCTTTCCATCTTGTTACTTCATTTGGACCCTTAACTATTGGTTTGGTGCTCTCATTAGGCCTTTTGCCTAAACACAGAAAAAATAAAAACCTGACAGGGCCCAGAGGGACTTGGTGAAGAGAGATCTATGTGGCGGTTTTACCAGTGTGCTGCCTAACTGTCACAGCTATTAAATAAAACCTATGCTGACCACCACAGGTCTACCGTCTAATGTCTAATCTGTCCAAGAAAAAATGTGTAGCCAGCGAGGTAACAACTGCTAGTTAGAGATGAGGAATGCTAACATTGGTTCATGATGAGACCAGTGGGTTGGAAAATCACTTGCAATTTTTTTAACCATAATGCATTGCATTGCATTTGAAGCATGGCCAGCAGGCTTAGATTGACTAGTAAGGGTCTTTAGGATAGACCAGTTCCCTCACTGCTATTAGGGAAGGACAGAAAAAGCTAATGGACTGCAGAGGGCAAGATTAGGGTCAGTTAGGAAGCTGTATTTTATTTCTGATTGCTAGCTCTTTGAACAATCACACTATTTGCTGCTTTTTTGTTGTTATCGGGGGATTTTTTTGTCTTTAATTTTAATTTGTAGTTGATTTTAAGGCAGCAGTGCCATTTGTATACAGCCATTGGGACATATACCAATGGCCGTCACCATTGGTTTATGTTCCACATGGCAATGCCCTAAAAATTGCCATTATTTGCTTACAGGATTCGCCTTTCATAGACTTCAATTGGATTTGCTGTCAAATTTGGGAATGCCATATTTTACATAGGATGTGCACAGGATTCTCTGAACCTGCTGTGAACCCAAAACCCAGACACATTTTGCCTGCTGGTCTGCAGACTTGTTTTGGGTCAAAGGGCATTGAAACCACTGTAGATGAATGGGAAAAAAGTCAACTAGCATTTGTTGAAGTATGTCAATATTTTCAGCTAATGTATTTTTGACAGCATGCGTTTTCTTTTGACAGCACTGTGTTACCAACACCTTATCACATTTTGATCGTGCAATTAAATGCTGTCTGGCCTACCACCTTCCTCTTCTCACTTGCCAGTCAGATCTGCTTTTTATCCCTCAGTTTAGTGCATTTGGTTATCTGGAGGCATGCTGTTTTTAAGATCTTCGTTCACACTTCCTGCAAGCACCAGACTCAAAGAGAAGTCATTCATCTCACACCTATAAACTCCAGCTCTCTAGGACAATCTGTGGAAAGCCCAAATCCCATTAATCACAGTCAGATTGAGTCAGGGGTACGGATGCTAATTGCAATTACTATTTTATCTTTAGTAATAAGCCGCAGTGCACATTTAATGGAATATATATTTTGTTAGGTTATCACTGCCAGGCAGTTTCAAGGATATTATATTATTATATTACATAGGGCTTCTAAAACTCATCCCTTGCAGAAAGTTTATCTCAAAAGCATAGCATGCATTTTTCAGATTTATTTTGCCTAGTGATTAGCTTTGTATTGGCTAAAAATAGGAGCTTGAGGTTGAGGTAAGCTGGACTGCTGCAGTAACAACTAAAGGAGTGGAATTGGAGAAAGATCACTGGTAATACTGGTCAGGCCAGGCAGGGTTGCTCTCAGAGGTGTGCTCTGCCATGAAGGGGCAAGGTACAGTGATTCCACCCGAGGCCATGAGTACCTTGAGAGCCCCGTTTTCAAAGTATCCCAGTGGATCTGAGCCACTACAAAGGTGGCCAGTCCGCAAAGACTCGATGCAATACATGATGGGATGCTTTGCGCCACACGGGCAGTGCACACTGCACATGAAGAGCATGCAATCTGGCACATGCCCACCATGCTACATTACACCTCCACTTCATCTTCACCAAATCATCAGCAGAGCTTATCAAAACAAATGGTGCTTTATCTCAGATGCTTGCTAAGCCTCACCCTACCCACAGTCAGATCCCCAAGGCCAACTTTACTGGAACCAGTATGTGTGAACTGCAAATCACACAACTATGGAGCTTAAAATTTCCATGCTGAGAATTGAACCAATTACAATTTCAGGACCAACCTGTCAGGCAATGAAAAAAGAAAGTCCCTTTGTAGTGTTTAGACTCGCAATCTAAATTGCATGTACCATTGAAATAAACTGACTTCCATCTTTCGATAGAGTTGAGTAGTCTTAGAAGTTGTCCCCCATTTAGTTCCCTGAGACAACAAATGAACAGAGTATTGGGCATGTTTTATCTGATTGAAGATGAGGTTACTTCAGTCTAGTTTAATCACTGTCTGGGTACCACTAGGCAAATTCTCATCACTTCTTGAGTGGTCCCCGGGGCAGAAAATGAGCGAAAAGCTCCCAAGTGGGGACAGAGCCAGAAAGGAATACAAGACAAAAGTTCCACCAACCATCTCCCACCACATTCAATAGGAAAGGAAAAAGCTTTGCCTAGAGTTTTACTTTATATGGAATAATATACATAGAGTAAACACAGAGGGGGCGCCTTTCCTTGTGCAGATCAGTTTTATTTCGGTAAACAGGAAGTAAAAAACAGGAAGGTACTCACAAAGGATGAGTATCACACAGTCATATAAAATACGCTGACAGGCAGTAAGCATCCACTGGACGGATCCTGTGTGATGGTGACGTTAACGCGTTTCCGGGGCACGCCCCCTTCTTCAGAACGTAACGTCACCTTCCTCATTTCCATCCTGCAATATGCCCAAGAGGATTTTCCATTGAGAAGAGATAGTTTGTGGCGCTTCATTACTTTTTACCTGGAATAATATACATGCCTGGGACCTACCATTCTTCTTTTTAAATAAGACTAAAGACACCTCTACACCGTTTTTGTGTAGTATTCATTGATTCTATTAAGTCCTCTGCATAACTATACATACAGTACATGATCATTACTTTGAAAAGGGTAAGGTGACTTTTATAGCTTTGAATCTGTTCTGTATTTTTAGCAAGAATCTCTGCCAACAATACCTCCAAATGGAAGAAAAAGATGATTGTCCAATATGTGTGATGTATTTCATGCTCTGTATTTTCCAGGGTGTTTTTAGCTTTCTATAGAGGAAGAAAGAATAATGTTTTCATTATGGTTTTAGACAAGGTATACATTTTAAGTGCTCACAATTTTGGGAATAAAAAAAACATAGCCAGAGCACAAATGACTTCTTAATAGTTCAGGGTAATTTAGAGGCACTTAGACGTGACATTGCTGCGGCGGCAGACCCATCGTAGAGGGATGTATCATTTATCAAAATGGTTTCCAAAATGCTCAGTTTGCAAGCATTCAGCAAACCTACAAATCAGTGTCAATCTCAAGTGCTTTTGTAAGTGTTTAAAGGAGAAGCGATGCATTTCTGTCGCTTTAGAGAGTACTTTTGGCAATACTATTCTCAAAGGTTGTTTTGTTTTATCCTCTGATATTACGGCTCATCTTAAAGCAGCAATTGAGACAAGAAGCTAAATGCCCAGGACAAATGTATGTGAACTTTTATACCTGCTAAAGGATTTGTAATACAGTTGAGCAAGCCTTTTGGTCCAGGTACACCTGCCAGACAGCATAACCAAACCAGTGACCTCACTTTTACCTACTGCAATTAAAGCGATACTAACCTCAGGCATTAAATCTTAAAAATGCATTCAAGTACCTTAACTATGAACAAAATGCATCTTATTTGTGTATCACTCGGCTGTAGAACCTCCAATCATCTCTGAATTGGTGCCAACACTGTCCTTCCTTCTGGAGGGGGCTACTTTTGTTCCCCATGGTCCCTGTGTGTGTTGTGATGTAGCCTTAAGGCTACTTAAAAATACATTTTTAAAGCACACCATTCCAATAACACCATTCCTACAGTAAAGCATGGAGGTGGTAATATCCTATTATGGGGATGTTTCTCTGCAGCAGGGACTTGAGCACTTGTCAGGATAGAAGGAAAAATGGAGGGGGCAAAATACCGTCAAATTCTTGAGGAAAATCTGCTGCCCTCTGCCAGAAAGTTGTCAATGGGAGAAGGGTTACCTTCCAACATGACAAAGACCCAAAGCACACAGCAAATCTGACTACACTGTGGTTGAAGGAGAAATATGTGAATGTCCTTGCATGGTCTAGTCAGAGCCCAGAATTAAACCCCATTAAAAATCTGTGGAATGACTCTGCAGTCCACAAACGGTCACCATCAAATTTATCTGAGCAGTTCTGCAAAGAAGAGTGGGCAAATATTGCAAAGTCTAGATGTGCAAAGTTAGTAGAGAAAAATCCCAACAGACTGAAGGCTGTAATTAAAGCAAACGGTGGTTCAATAAAATACTGACACAAGGGGGTGATCCTTTTTTCCAACTCAGTGATTCTGCTTTTCAATTTTTTTTCTGACATGTTGGTGTTATATCTTTCACTTGGATGTTATAAGTTGCACTGAGTAAATACAGCTGGATAAAACAAAAACTGTGTCTTACTTCATTTCAGGTTGCAAAGCAACAAAATGTGATTATTTAAAGGGGGTGATTCTTTTCTATACCCACTGTATATATTATTGCATAGAGCTGTGGATCGGAAGCTATAGGATTTATCCTACACCCCATGACATGATGTCCCTATATCTACCATGTGGGAATACTGATGCTGGGCCCATATATGATTACGCTTCTATTATCTTAACCTGTTGCCGTCCGCCCGTTGCAAAAAAACGGACGGAGGACTCGCATTTGCGGGTTGTCGACAGCATTTTTCTTCTGCGCGCGCGACGGGCGGAAAAAGCCGGTTCACTGCAAAGAGCTGTTACCGGCTGTTTCACATACACACGATCGACGGCCCAATAGCCTACCCATCGCGTGTATGTGCTGGCTGCGTGATGCCCCCCCCCCTAGAGAGCCGCAGCTGCCCCCCCTCCTGACCCCTCACCTTCAATCCCGTGATCCGCTGCCCCAGCTGCGACCCGGGACCGGCTCGGGAGGGCGTCAGGAGGTAAGATGGGAGGGAGAACAGCATCTTCCTCCTTGCTGACGTCCGTCCTTGCTGTGAATGCAGAAGTGATGTGTATTACATCACTTCCGCATTCACCTGACAGTCATCTGGCTGCTATAGCCAGAGAGAAGAAGCTGATGAAGCAGATCTCTGCTTCATCAGCTTCTTTTGGGGTCCACAGGTGACATTAGGGGTCCTAGAGACCCCTAATGTCTCCATAAAGAGGACCTGTCAGTGTGCCTTTGCTATTATATAGAACAAATGGACAAGCGCAGTGCCAAGGGATACAAACTTGTTGGAGAAAAGTTCAGGGGCAGAGGATACAGTGTGCAAGCTCTATAAAAAACAGAGATAGGAACTCTGTAGTACCCAATAAAGAAAGACTGTGTATTGAGAGCGCTACTACTGTTCTAAGCAATTAAAAATGTACATTTGGGATGTCATCAGAAGGAGGAGATCCAGTAGAGCCCCTGGAAGAGTACCGCCAGGCTGAGCCCGGCGAAGTGGCAAATTGGAAGCCTGTAAGAACATTAGCTGCGGTGGAAGGACAGCTGTCTCCCGCACAGACTCAGCTGGCCAGGCTGAGTCGTTGCGGCCGAGAACACTATGGGGTCTATTCACAAACTACCCCTATGTATCCAAATACTGTCAGCAGTCGGCTATGTGTCAGGTGGCTCGGGAGACAGAGCGGTGATGTAGAAGAGAACGTACGCTGGCTGGAGCAGGAGATGGTGATGGGGCAGTAGGAAGAGATGTTGGTAGCTATGCATTTCGAGGCGGGGCCTCTTTGTCAAGATCAGATCAAAAAGGGAGAACAGTGTTCTCCTTTTTGTTATCCCCCTATGTAATAGCAATAACAATAAGTGTAAAAAAAACATAAAAATTGTAAAAAAAATAAATAAAAGTCACATAAAAAAAGTAACCCCCACCCCTACATTCACGCACATATAAACATAAATATGCGTTTGCGGATCCAGAATGCAAAAATTACAATTGCGCTACACATGTTACATATCATCGCAAACGTAGGAGTGAGAGCAATCATTTTAGGGCTATCAATCACTGATAACCCTAAACTGATGAGCGGTAAAAGCTTTTAAAGCGTCGCCTGTGGACAGTTTTGGGTATTGTAGTTTTTTGAGATTTTGCTCGCGCGCACAATTTTAAGACAAGTTTGGTGTCTTTTTGCCCGAAATGTCAGAGGTCTGCTTGGACCCCTAATATTTCCCCGAAGCCCCCCAACAGTAAAAAAAATAATAATAATAAAAAATAAAAATATTTTTAAAAAATACAAAATGTAAAAAAATATTTTTCAAAAGTGAAAACTGCCCCCCTCCTCTACCTCCCCCCCCCTGTTGGGGCGCCGCCGTCTTGGTGTATATCTAGGTATACACCAAGATTGTGGGGCCAATATCGGCGTGTGGCGTCACCTGATGCCACGCATGCATGGCGTCATGTAACGCCATGCTCCCGCCTCCAAGATCGTGGCACGCATTCACAGAACACGCCGGTGGCCAACATGGCCGCCATGCATTCTCAAACAAATTACTATGCGCCTGAATACATTTTCCATATATTCGGACATATAGTAAATCATACATTTTACAAGAAGTCTGGGTTTTGTGTTCTGTTTTCTATTTCTACTTTTCTAGATGCACTTACTTGAAAAACGGATATCGGCATGATATCCTAAAACTTTATTTGTATAGATTCTATTTTAGTTTGACATTTATTGTTTGTCTTCTGTTTTTTTATTTCATAAGAATACTTCTATTGTGCCTACAAGTTTAATACCTTTGAATAAAAGTTTTATTTTTATCATACGTTTTAATGTTTCTTTGTGGTTCAACAAAATTAGAGTCTTTAAATGGTGCGGATATTGGGGAAAATGGGTGTGGTTACTGGGGGTGTGGCCACCAAAGGGTACGGTCACTGAGGGGCGCTGTAAAGCTTTCTCGCACAGGGCGCCTAAAGGCCTAAGGCCGGCCCTGATAGTAGCCCCCCTCCAGAAGGAAGGACAGTGTCAGCACCAAGTCAGAGATGATTTGAGGATTTACAGCTGAGTGATACACAAATAAGGTACATTTTTATTCAAAGTCAAGATACTTGAATGTGTTTTTAAGATTTAATTCATGAGTTTAGTGTCACTTTTAATGCCCTTACTATTAACTGACTCACTACCTCTGCTGGAAGTCTGTTCCAGGCCTTTTTTTGAGCCTTTTTAAATCTGCAGCTTTCAAAAAAAATATAAAAAAATAAAATTGCAACTAATGATCCTGCCATGACGGTCCTTGTTTAGAAACGTCCTCTTTTGGACTGTCTACCCATTCTGCTCCTGCATTGTCATCCATCATACACACTTCCAGGGGAGACTAAAAGTAGTTGTGCACACATAAATTGCTCAGGCAAGATGCACTGTTGTCACTATTAGGGAACTGGTCCAAAACAAGGACGTTCAGCCACTGCTGGATTGCTTGAGCGCTTGTATGAGGTCCCTGGATCGCTTGTATGAGGTCCCAGTATGTGCGCCCCACCCCCCCTGTGGCTCCCCCCCTC
>NW_017306406.1:446874-539139 GCF_000935625.1 Nanorana parkeri | reverse complement strand
AGAATATAAAGGTGAAACATGTATTTAAAAAAAATATATATATAACAATTGTTTCCAATACAGTGAGGGGAATTTATCAAAACTGAAGCAGACATAATCTAGAGCACGGCAACCAATCGGCTTCCCTCTTTCATTTTCAAACCTTAACTGAACAAACTGAAGAGAGAAGCTGATTGGTTGCTCTGGGAAACTGCTCTAGATTTAGTTTGCTCCAGTTTTGATAAATCACCTGAGCGTTTTGTATACGCGCGTCACACGCGCGTTTTCCCCCCGCCAGTTTGCGAGTTTACTTATTTTCGTATTTTTAAAAACGCGCGGCGCACGCGGGTTTTGGAGCGACAACAGAGGTGTCCAATGAAAAAGAATTCCGGTCTTTCCGCAAGCGTCCAATGAAAGACTCTGGAGACGCAGCATTTCCTTTTCCTGTATCCAAAAGACCGTGTGGTGTCTTTGTCTTTTGTGCAGAGGAGAGATTCGATTTCTGAGTGCTTTATTATGGATCTGGCTACACGAAGACGGACTGCAGCAGTCGTTGCAGCAGTGCGCTTGATGCAATTGAGGAGAAGGAGAGAGAGTATGCGACGGTTCTGGGTTCATCCGGTCATAGCGAACCGTGAAGAAAGAGGCCAGTTTTGGGCCATGTATGAGACGCTTCGTGGACATGAGGAGAAGTTTTTCAGCTATACCCGCATGTCCAAAAATAGGTTAGTACATAAACAATTGTTAGTGATTATTGTTGTTCTGTCTAATTGCTAGTATTGACCACAAACCTTTATATATATATTACAGTTTTGATGAGCTACTGGGATTGCTGTCGGTCCAGTTGGAGCGTCAGGACACCTTCATGCGTGACAGCATTCCACCCCCCGAAAGATTAGTTATTACCTTGCGGTAAGTTCACTACATCACTCCTTTGTAGAATTAAAGACCAATGAAAAGAAGCATAAATCTGATCTGTGACAGTACTGTCATTACCCCCTCCTTATAAATGATAATCTGTTTGCAAGAGTTATATATGAAATTGTATATTAATGCTATATATGCTCTGTGTGTTGTGCCTCTTGCTGTAATGTCCTGTGCGTTGTGCTGTTCTAACCTAGGTGTCTTTGTGATATGCATGTTGACGTATGGCATGTGTGACCCTCCTACATATGTTTAACCCAACATTTTAATGAATAAAATCCTAACAATATTTTAATAACCTGCATCTTGAACCCACAAAAAACCACACAAACTCTTTGTAAAATTTTAGTTAACATTTACTATATAAAAATAACATAAACTTATACGTAAACTTTCCTGCTCAAATGGGTAGGAGGAGACAACGAAAACGTTTAACGTAATAAATGACAAATTTTGATCATTTGGACGCGCCAAGTGCTCCTCAACCTGCATTGGATAGTCTGCTGATTGCTGTGTGTAGGTGGTGGAGCTATGTGCCAGGCTGGTGGAGGGATACACATATGGGGAATGTGGTTGTGGGTGCCATGTTTCTGGGTGGTGCGTGGATGTGTGTGGGTATGCATGGGTGTGTGAGTGCATGGGTGCGACGTGCTGTGGTGGATGCCAAATTGGTGGGGGTGGTAAGGGTGCAGTGTCAGGTTGTCTGGAGACACTTTTCAAAATAGCAGCGTCAATGGCCCTGGTGATAGTTTCCCGAATTTCGGTCTGTCCATCTTCAGGCACCTTTTTCAATTTGTCCTCCAGGCTCAGGAGGAAATGTGCTTTGCACGAAGGCCTGGGGACAGGGTGGGACATAGAGTCCAGGACATCTGCGAGTCTGTCCTCCTCCCTTTGCAATCTCTGGCGTTGGGGCATTAACAATTGTCGCCGGCGTCGAGTCATCCGGCATTGTGGGGCAGGCGTGGTTGTTGTCGCCGGGGGTGGTGGTGGTGATGGTGGTGTGCTGCCTTCTGGTGTTGGGAGTCAGTGGTCCTGGGGAGAAGGAAGGCTCTGTGGGCGATTCCACCACCTGGTCCTCTCCAGGTGTCTCAGTTGGCTCCCAGCTACTGTCGCTGCTGTAAAGAGTAATAAACAATACATAAGTATTTGCTATATATGATTTTATGCATGTAATGGTTATTGACGTGACTTACCTCCGCATTTCTGTACATGGAATAAGAAATGAGAGCTGCTCCGCATGAATATAGCGGTATGGGGCACTGGCAGCCGCGCCACTGCGATATTCCCGCTCCTTTCTTCTGTGACGTGTAAAGGCGTCCTTCATGCTCTTCCATTTTTTTTTTAGGATATCGACTGTGGAAAACATTTTTAAACATTAACTAATTAAATTCTTGCTTTTATCTTTTCATTTCTTAGGTATTTAGCGACTGGCCAGTCATTGGCCACGATTCATTTTTCGTTCATGCTCGGCAAATCAACGGCAAGCAGGATCGTAAAAGAAACGTGCATTGCGATTTGGGAGGTCCTCCATGATGTGGTGATGAAGGAACCGACCAAAGAGGAGTGGCTTGAAATTGCAACATCGTTTGCCACATCCTGCAACTTCCCACACTGCATTGGAGCCCTAGATGGGAAACATGTCCGGATCGTGAAACCAATTGGCAGTGGGAGCCGTTTCTTCATTTATAAAAAAAAAAATTATTTCGTGCTCTTTGCGGTTGCAGATTCCAATTACTGCTTCCGCTATATTGATGTTGGATCATACGGCAGCAGCTCCGATTCTGCGGTATTTGGCCATTCACAATCATTCGTGACCGATTCGCTGCATACTTCATGTCACCTGAGGGGGAGGTGTCATGGCAGATGCAAGCGATTCAGTCTTGATTCCCCTCAAAAAATTAAACATAATTTTCCCTTGATCTGATACCAATAAAATATATTTGAATTGAAAACAGACTGGAGTATTGTTTTTTCTAAATAGCTGCACGCATGGGACATATTTTACATTGCACGCATGGGACATAAAAAAACTGCACGCATGTGACATTAAAATGCTGCATGCATGGGACATAAAAAAACTGCACGCATGGGACATATTTACCCTGCCCGCATGGGACATAAAAAAACTGCACGCATGTGACATTAAAATACTGCATGCATAGGACATAAAAAACTGCACGCATGACACATTAAAATACTTCACGCATGGGATATAAAAAACTGCACGCATGTCACATTTAAATACTGCATGCATGGGACATAAAAAAAACCTGCACGCATGTGACATTAAAATACTGCATGCATGGGACATTAAAAAAAACTGCACGCATATCACATTTAAATACTGCATGCATGGGACATAAAAAACTGCACGCATGTCACATTTAAATACTGCATGCATGGGACACTATACACTGTACACATGTCACAAGAAAATAATGCGCACATGTCAGTACACACTGCATGCATTCTGCCTGAAAACATAGCAGACATGCACGCATGTTACATGGAAATAATGAACACAAGTCATATGCAAACAATGCACGCATGACGAAGAACAGTGCATGCATTCTGCAAGAAAATATTCAACACATAAAAACATTGCTAACATGTACCTTTTGATTCCTTTGCTTGCTTGGGGAAGGTTTCCCAATCCGGCCACGTAGCTTGTGCGACCAGCCATGCGCGTTGCCTGATGCGTCTGTTTTTATAATTTGAATGACGCATGTCATATAGACATGGTCTTCCCTGCACCAGCTGTATGAAGGCCTCAGAATCGAGCATGCCAAATGTGCTTGAATCCTCCATCTTGTCTTCTGCAACAACTCTCTGCAAGGTGGGAGTGGTCTGTAGCCATGTGCGGAACGCGTGTTCTATGCGCGATTTCTGCGACCAAAAACGCTCAAACACTCATTTCGTCCGTTCCCGTCGAAGTCTATGGGCGCAAATGCGCTACAAAATGGCCCAATACACCGCAAAGAAGCTCCTGGACCTTTTCAGGCGTGGGCCGTTTTGTAGCGCGGTAGGGACGGGCGGAAATACGGAAAGGTGGGAACGAGACCCTTGACTACAATGCTATTTAGATTTTTGAGCGTTTTGTAAAGCGTTCGTCGAGCGTAGGACGCGCTACAAAACGGTCAGGTGTGAACGAGGGCTAAGGCCCCGTTCACATGTAGCGACGTATCGCGCGATTTCTGCCGCGATATCGCACATTTTTGCTGCGCGATATTGCGAGAAGTCTCCGGCCAATGCTATTCAATAAAGCTGTCTTAAATCCATGTCGCGCGTCTCTCGTCGCGGTCGCAAGTCGCTTCTACCGGACCCTTTTTTTGGCGGATTTTGCTTTTTTTCTATGGAGCCCGACGGAGAAGGTCGCGCTACCGTCGCTGGATCGTCGCTGGAACGTCGCCCCGAAAGTCGCGCTATCCCGGCCGCTGCATAGGTATGTCGCTACATGTGAACGGGGTCTCAATGTACTTTAAATGTCATTCACTTTAGAGTTTAGATCTACTTATGCATAGCTGCATAGGATGAAAAAAAACACATAACCATTTAGTTCAACCCAAGGATAAAAATATATAAAAATATATAAACTGTGTGTTTAGGGGCAGAGTTAAGGCTGGGGCAGGGTAGGGGTTAGGTGGGAAACTGGTGGCGAGTAACTTCTAAGGCCTGGGTTACACAGGCCAGGACTTGACATGTTGACCCCTGGTATAAACTACCACATGATTCGGTAGATATACTACAAGATATACTACTTTCAGTATTTGCAATGGTAACCCATTTTGTTGGGCAATTGAATATTTTAACCACTTGCCATCCATGGCTGTTCCTGAACGGCGGGCGGGAGCCTTATAGGAGCGGGAGGGCGTCTTAATACATCCTGCTGCTTCATATCATTTCCCCGCTGGGGTTAAGGGAGCTGAGTAACACAGTGATACCTGGGTAATCACAGCAGTGGTTATAACCAGTATGAGGTAAGCAGTATGGCAATGTTCAGGTTGCATGAGATGAGCAGTACTGCAATGGTTAAGTTAGCATGAGATGAGAAACACAGCAGTGGCTTAATCGACATGATATGAGCAGTACAGCATTTGCATAACTAGCAGTACAACAGTGGCTAAATCAACATGAGATGAGCAGTACGGCAATGATTAAGTTAGCATGAGATGAACAGTACAGCATTTGTATAGCTAACAGTAGCTGAAAGTATTCCAGTCTGGTCTATGAGACCTGGAGCCAGCTTGTGCTCCCTCTACAGATACTTGCGGTTCTGCTGGTATTTGTGGCAGAGTGACGCAGGTTGGAGCCCGCTGACTTGAGGCAGGGACATGGGTTGGAGCCCGCTGAGTTGCGGCAGTGACACGGTTTGCTGAGGTCCAGGGAGCGAGTGGCGTGCTGAGTTGATCAGCGTCCACCTACATCAATAGTGGGACGCCGATCAACTAACGAGCGGCGGCTTTAAGCCGAGCGCTCGCTCTAGAGGGGGCGGAGCTACGGGGTGCGCCTGCGCAGGACGCATCTCCCGGCAGAGAGAGAGGCGCCGGCGATCCACAACGCGTCTGCGCAGCACGATTCCGGGCACACCAAGAGCCGTCACCCGATGTGTGCGACCCGAGGAGGAGAAGACCCGACGTGCCTGCACAGGCCCGCGACGGATGGCGGCACCGGACCTCACCAGGGTACGACCATTACACGCTTGTGCACACGAGTAGGGAAACCGTTGGAAATGTAAACAGCCAGCGATGGCTGTTTACATTCAAGCGATCAGGTGTCTCTAGAGACGCCCGATCGCTTGTAATAGCTGAGGGTGTGTCCCCTGTGTCGTGCCGCTGCCAGTCCCGAGATCCGCTATGCCCAGAGCGGCTAGGACTGGCACAACGACTCTGTTACTGGAGATCAAAAGGAGATTAGTACACAACCTCCCTCTGATCTCCTCTCCGGTCCCCAAATGCGGAAGTGATGTATATTACATCACTTCCGCATTCAGTGTCATTCTCCGGCAACAGATGCCGGTGAGAAGCTGGTGAAGCAGATGTCTGGGGGTCCCTAGGTGACACTAAGGGTCTTGGAGACCCCTGATGTCTTCATAAAGAGGACCTGTTATGTTAATTTGCTATCACATAGAGGGTTTCTTAGTCCCCTATCTGATAGCAATAAAGTTAAGTGTAAAAAAAAAAAGCTTAAAAAAAGTCACATATAAAAAAAATTTAAAATGACACCATTTTTTTTTAAAGTCCCCCGACCCCCCACATACACACGCAAACATGCGTTAGTTGCGCCTATGTGCAAAACTATGTGGCGTAATGGGATTGCACCCATTAGGCTGCACATGTTACATATCGCCGTGAACGTTGGAGTGAGAGCAATAGTTCTAGGGCCATCAATCACTGATAACACTAAAGTGATGAGCGGTAAAAGCGTTTAAAGCGTCACCTATGTCCAATATTGGGTGTGGTCGTTTTCTGCGATTTTGCGGGTGCGCGCAATTTTAAGACTTGACATGTTTGGTGTCTATTTACCTGACATGACCCTGTATTTTATATTTTACCCAAAAATTGGGGTGATAATAAATGCTTCATAACATTTCATAGGGAAACAGTTTTTTTTTTCCAAAATTTAGGGTACTTTTTTTGTTATATAGTAAAAAATAAAACCCCCCAGCAGTGATTATATACCACCAAAAGAAAGCTCTATCCATCCTCCCAAAATTGTATAACATTTGTTTTAGTACAGCATTGCATGACGGAATAGATGTCAATCAAAGTACCGCAGCGCTGAGTACTGAAAAATGGCCTGGCCAGGAAGGGGGTTTCACACTCTGGTCTTCAAGTGGTTAAAATAATTTGTTTAAAAAAATGTTCCGGTGAAGTCCAACTCTTCGAGCAGTTCCTGTTGGGTAAGTGACTTCTTATATCGCTGGTATCTATTTGGGGGTAACAGCCGGCATTCCTCATCTCATTACACTTATATCCTGTCTAGATTTCTTTCTTTTAGAAGTCAGAAAAGATTCTGTACATCTGCAATAATCCCCCCCCCTTTCATTTTTCTGCAGGGAAGGAAATGACTGAAATATCTAAAGCTGGTCCGGAGAGAATAAATCCATATCTACTTATCTTGGTATTATAACGAGCTCTGTTGTGAAGTCATGGCTGAGATCACGCTGTTCTGGCTATTTTTAAAGTTGATTAATTTGACATATATCGTCGGAGCTTCCGCCGCCGTTGCACTTTCATTACCCTCACTGTGACAGACCATTGACATTAGTGGTGGTGGACTTTAAGGAACTCATCGCATGTGCCAGCTTCGTAAACTACACGCTGTCATCTTCTATAACATTTCCACTTGCTGCTCCATATATTGGTTGTCAGGTTCAGACGTTGAGATGCCAATATGTTTTAAACTCAGAGTCAGAGGTCTGTGTAATTGGAGTGGCACTCAGTGCCTGGCCGGTCGCCTGTTGATGAATCCGTGCCCACGGCCTTCTGGGCTGAGAAAGATCACGATGGAAGATTCGCCCACAGGGTCGTGCAAATACATTGTGTTTGCTCTAGACAAGTTCGTCAGATGGTATATCATTTTTTTTTTCCTTCTTGAGAAAAATAAAACTCAGATTAGTTTTTTGACAAGGTGTTAATAGCATTTTATAGTGGTTTTTATTTTAATTGTATTCTTATATATCATTTGTATTAAACCCGTTGGCTCAGGAAATAGATATTCTGTGCTATATTAGACACTATAGCCCTTATACTAGTCTACAATAGTCATGCTGGTGATGTCTACAATTCCCTGCTTAATACCTTTTGCCGCTGGAGCCATTTTTATCTTTTAATTTGCAAAGACGTACTAAATTTTCTATTTGCATATTAAAAACACACTTGAAACCCAAAGGCAATTATATATTTTCTGGGAGCAGAGGACCCACAGAATTATATATAGTTAGTTGAAAATGTTTTTATGTCGCGTGATGTTATCGTAGCTGTTTACCAAATCCCTATTTTTAGTAAAAATGACACTCAAACTATTTGTTGTGCATACTAAATACAGCATATTGTGAAGTCCCAGCATATCCTCTCCTGTTGTAACATCAGAATCGTAATAGGAATACAGACTAGAGTTTTTGTGGTAAATGCAATAAAAGCTCACTTGAAAAAAAAAAAACTTTTATGTAGTGAGTGCTGCCTTCCGTCTGCCCATCACTTTCACCAACTTCCCGGATTCCCAGAATGCTTTGCATCACAGACGTGCGTTCAGGGAAGGCAGGTGAGGCAGAGCCTCACCTAGTATTATGGAGGAAAATGGAGGAGCTTTTTCTCCTTTCAGATCGGCTTGTAACAGGTTACAGAGCAGGGAAAGCCTCCCCGCTGTGCAACCTGTCGTGGACGGAGTGCTGCCTTTTAATTACAGGCAGCGCTGCATCCGGATTTTAACAGGTAGTTAGGTTACACAGCAGCGGGCTTCCCCACTGCTTGTGTAACCTAACTAGTGAGGCAAGAGCTGTCACAGCCTCTACTCTGTGTTAGAGGCGTGAGCTCTGTGGATGGCTTGGACCAATGGCAAAGTTCCATTAGTCCAAGCTGTCCAATCAAAAAAAAAAAACACTGATGCCATCAATCTCGATGCCTCAGGAGTGATGAGCAAGTGAGGGACAGGGAGCCCCCTCCCTTCCTCCTTTCTGCCTCCCTCCTTCACACTAGCTTGGGGACTGTGTTGGGAAACGGGGCTACATCGGGCTGGGGGTGGGGTTACAACATAATGTGGGCAGGGCTTCGGCGGGCTGTGGCGGGACTGGGCATGCTGGGGCGAGGCTGGGGAATGCCTCATCTGGAACCAAAGGTACGGCTTGTCACTGCTTTACATCTCTTTCCCTGCTACTTGATGTGATGCAATCTCCATTTTTTTAAGACCACATATCCCATTATGCATTGCTTCCAGCAAGCAATGATAATGTTACATTGTTCAAACATTAAGTTGCATAATGTGGTGACACAAGCAAATTCATATTGACAGGGCTGACTGAAGTTGCATCAGTGCATTGAGGAAGTCTATCCTATGGGCATGTTGAGTACAAGGTGCACATTTCAGAGCATTGGCATTAAGGAAGGAGGAGGAGAGGAGGTGTTTGTGCCTGTTTGTACTGAGCATAGAGGAAGAATCCGACGTGCAAAGGACATATGCATATACCTTCTGGGTGACGATTAGCCAATTTATTAGCAGCTGAATAGCATTCTCAGCCTGGGACTGGAAATATTGTTATAATCACGTCAAATGGCAAAAGCACCAGATATTTTCTTTGCAATCACAAAGGACCCATTCACACAAGCAGCCGCGCTACACCACATGGCCGCTGGTATGCAAGTGCCTGGCACAGGGCTGATGCTCTTGATCATGATACATCACACTGTTTCTTTTTTCTTTTAGAACTTTATTAAAATGTCACAAATGTGAAGTGACTTTTTTGTGTGCTATGGACACAGCGCTATCCTGCGTGGTTGTGCCATATTGCACTGCACTGTACTGCATGCCATACTTTTTTCCAGCGCACACCACCGCCGAAAATTTTCCAACTGGCTCCTTCAATCTGCTGATCGAGGGATGCCAGCCAGAAGGGTGCCAACAGGGGCACCCACTATGCAAATTTCTTAATCAACTGACTGAAATTTGTATAGCGTATGGCCAGTTAAAGTTAACCTTTACCCCCTTGGACTAAAAATCACATCAGGATGCAGCTATGCGTGTTGATATGACATCTTCTTAAATAAACATATTTTCATTTTTATTTTTTTAAGCAAGTAATTTTTATTGAAGAATTTTCAATAATACAAGCATACAAAGCAGGCCTAATTGCAGAGTTACAACAGTGTCAGCGACTAAAGTCCTGTAGGACATGGGTAAGTAAGAATACATTACAATATGTAACAGAGAATACAAAAAATCCAACAGACAATAAATAATAAAATATAACACAGATATAGCGCATGTATTCCACTAATGCATTTTTGGACATATTTTCATTTTAATTACAGTTCCTTGTTTCAGGAAGTAAAGGGGATATCTTAATATGCCCTTAGTAAAAAAGGCCACAGTGAGAAGAATGGCCAAGAAAAGAAAAACAAGAAATGCAAGGAACAAAAAGCCTGCTTTATCTATAAGTACAGTATCTGTTTGTAGATTGGCATTACTAAACATTTCTAAAGGTGTGTTTGTTGTTATTTTGAAGATATGGGTAAAGTTCCTCTTTGACATACTGCTGTCTCTGACTGCTAGTCTCACCAGATTTAAAGGGATATTTGGTGATGCCATTACTATGCTGCTTAATGTTCTTCTTACTGGAGAGGGAGCAGTACCTGAGGACCTACAGAGCAAGGATCACCCTGCGTCTGCTTCATTCATTTTGTGGATCTGTCCTTCCTCCACCTCTCATTCTGCTTCTAGAATATTACCTCACCAGGTGTTGCAGAGACATGCAGAAGCAAAACCCTGCTCCTCTATCAAGATGGCCTCCATACAGAAACAGAGTGCAGAACAAGGCACAGTGTGTAAGTAATGGGGAAAGCCCAGCTGCAGTGAGACCACAGGCAATACTGGTGACTTGTGCTGCCACAGCCAGTATTATTTTCTGTTATTTTGTTACACTGTTTTGTATGTCATTGCTTATCATTATGTTATGGTATGCTCCTGACAACTAGAGGTATATTAGTGCTACTACAGCTTAATCTCCATATACTGTATATTTGGTATTTTCCATTCACCTCCCTCATGCTTCGTGTTAGTTGGTACAGTCTTCTGGTTAGACACTACCAGCCTCTCCTTCCCGGTTTCTTTTTACTTCACCCTCACTGTGATATCTGTTCATCCTGTACAAGGCTTCAGATAGAAATGTCTTAACACCTCTGAGAATGACAAGAAATCACATCCTCTGTATTGTCAAGCCTGAATAAACTACATTGAATTCTACTCTGAGTCATCTTGGTGAGTTGGACCCTGCATGTGGATACCATCAGCTCAGAAGGTTGTTATACTATCCATACAGACGAGTCTCAGGTTGTATAAGCAAATATATAAGTTGGTGGTTGAGACAGAACATGACTAGTCTTTTTGTCCTCTGCCTGGCCCCTTTTGAGCACCACTTCAACAATACAGGGTCTCTTTAACTAGGCCGATTATTTGTAACTAGTTAAATATCTTTTTCTTCACTGTCTTTAATACGCCTTTTTCTGCTATTAAATGAACAGTAAGCTTTGCTAAGAAATGATATATCTGCATGTTGCTAGGAATACCTCAGATTTACACGTTTAAATGTTTCTAGTTTGGATTTTCAGCACAATGTATGCCAGAATTATTCAAGAAAGCAGACAACAGTACCAGTAATACATATACACATCTCTTTTTTTTTTTCTATTGAAACATCTGTTGTTCTGACACAAAGACTTGATTTTATAGGAGCTGGAACATTTTGAAATGATTTCCACTGCAGTGAGCAACTCAGAATAGAACTAAAAAAAGATTTGATGGAGAGAGAGAGTCAATTGCACGAGGCAGCTGCTATCTTCTCCGATACATTTATTAGTTTTGTCCAAACTCTAAATGACCGGCTATTGTGGATAGGTGACCCAGAATGATTCATACCCATTTTCTCTGTATTTTCACTACCAGAAAATAATTGTGCAAACATGGAAGCCATGATGTCTATCTATCCGAGCTTGAAGCATGAGCAAATGACCATAGCAAGCTATTTCTTGAAGATCAAGTTCTTCCTTTGTCTCTCGCTATACTTACTGTTTTATAGATTTAGATTTTCTTTGGGTTGGTTTGACTTCAATTTCAATTGACTTGATGGCTTTTGTTTCATGGATGGATGGCCAATAATTCCATAAGTGGCAGCAACTGTTATGAACTTGATCAAATCAATGTTGGCATTATTAGAATCCACAAGGAGTGCACGGAAAGTATAAGGGGTTTAAAGTGCTATTTCCTCCCCCCATACAAATTTTCTGCTTGGCCAGAGTTTGATCCCCTGTTATTTACATGTTTATAGGACCACAACAAAAAGTTCACTTCCAAACTCAAAATTACTTTAGCAGGTATTTCTCATGAGCCCTTGGTGTGTCTTGCTTAGAGTTCTCTAAACATGCTTAATAAAAATCTAACTCAGACAAAGAAGCATTTCCATTTCCTTAGCCTTTTAGTTTGCAGATCTGGCAGGAGACAGAACACAATTATTCATCGTAAAAATTGAATAATCCATATTGGGTGGCATTGTGCCCTAAAGTTAATCTCCAGGGGAAAAAAGTATGCCAGTCTCTTATGAACTGAAAGTTAATAAACAACAGAAAGACTGCAGTAATGGACATAACACAGGATCCTCTAGTAAACTTATGAGAGGTTCAAAGGACATCTATACTATCTCACTACAGTCTAAGTGGATTGCAGTTGTCAAGCCAACTAAAAAGCAGTATACTGGGTTCACTTCCCTGTGATTTGACGCTGTTCATTGGCAGTCAAAAGGTGACTTTTGACTGCCAATTGCTCAGGTAGTGTCCCAGTCTGGGAACAAATCCTACTAAATCTCATTACTTGGGAATCCTCTGGTAGAGAAAGGAGCAGAGACATGTGAATGGCATGAGGTGCGTGTGCCTAAAACCTTGCAACATTAGCAAGTGAAGCTGCTTTAAACTTCAGTGCCTTTAATAGGCACCAGTGACCTCCTGGCCCTGTGGGATACTGTCATGACAGCGCAAGTTACCAAATGATCAGGAAGGCCTCTTTTTCCCTACAACTTTCATTTGAATGAATAAATCATGGTGGCTGCCCTAACCTAGAGGACTGTATAACACTGGTCTATTCACAGGTACTTTTTACAGAAAAGGCTTCAAATTACTTAGGTTCATAGTACAGTATGTGTTTGGGGTTTTTATAGACTGAGGAAAAGTTACCATTTTAGCAAGGTTTTTTTAATTTATGTCTGTGACCCCTTTGTTTAGGTACCTCACATGCTTTCCATGTGACGCCTGTACAAGAAATTTTCAAAACAGGTGTCACCAGCACACCAGCATACCGAGACTCTCAAGTCAGTGCAAATCCATTTATTAATAGATGTCACTCAGAAAATCAGGCAATTTCGGGGCCACACAGGGTCCCCTTCATTAGGCTCAGAGTAGATGAGAGTCTCGGTGTGCTGGTGTGCTGGTGCTCTGTATTCAAAGTTGTTCCATGTGCGGCGCCATCTGCGGTCATTTCAAGCACCCATCAAAATCTTGGGATTTCCAGTAAGGAGTGCTATAGGATGGACATTTGTACCTGTACAGGAAATGACACAAGTGCTTGTAATGGAAACAAGATAAAGTAGGGTTCAGCAATAAAGTAGGGTTAGAAGTCGCAACCCTTCCCCACTCTACTAAAAATGTTTTTTATTTGTTTCTTTACCCAGGACAATATGACCCTTCCTTGCTCTATCCAAAAGGGTCACCAACAGCAAAGTACTCCGTGAACGCACCGCTCCAATTCCATCCCCAGCTGAATAAGGAATTGACTGATCACATTTTTACCATGCATGTCCAGCTTCAGCCTTAGGACAGTTTTTCTTCTAGCTTGCTGTTTAAGATATAAGATAACGAAAAAAGAATTCCCATCAAGTATGCCGCGTTATAACCAGATGCCAAAGAATCTCCTGTCTCGAATGCCAAAGTTTCAACTGCTCTTAATGATTTATCAAATCAAGAAGAGTTTTAACTTTAGCGTTATCAAAGGAATAAAACATAACGTTTAAAAGGTATTTCATCTCAATTTGCTTAGCATCTGGCAAGATAAATTAAACACATTACTTACAATTACAAAGTAAAATAACAATCAACTTGACTAATTTAACTAATGTATACATCTCTTCATTCACCATATGGAAACGTGTTAGTTACGGTTGTTGGTAGCGGTGATTGCTCAGCATCCTGTTAAAAGCAGTTCATATTAATAAAGTTTCTTCATAAGAACACTGTTATAGAGGAAACGTGGAGTTATGTCTTTAAAGGGACTGGGGAAAAAAATGATGAAAACCTATAACATGTAATATGATTGCTGGCTCCAGCTAAAGTATATATTAGGGATGCACTGATACCGATACTAGTATTTGGGTGAGTACCCGTACTCACCCAAATGCTCCCGATGCCATACCAATACCAGAGCATGGGGCCGACTTCCTGGCTATTCAGGAAGCCGGGCAGCGAGTCATTACACGTCACCCGGCTTCCTTAATGGGGCTTCCGGGATTGGTATTCGTTATCGGCGAGTATCGAAAAACAAAAATCGGTACACATACTCAATACCGAAAAAACGGTATCGGTGCATCCCTAGTATGTACACATCCTGATTGGCCAGGTAGCCGACTCCATGCTCTCTTGTCACTTGGTTGGGAAGCTGGCCAATCAGGAAGTCGGGCAGCATTCCATTACCGGTCCCCAAGCTTCCTGATTGGCCAGAAAGCCGGCTCCATTCCCCCGTCTTTCAGAAAATGCCAAAGTGAATGTCATTTTATTTCTCAGCAATTGATTTCTTCTTGTCACTCTTCCATAAAGCCTAACCCGAGTTATTGTTGTCCCATATGCAGTTCCTCCCATCAAGGTTTTGAATCTCTAGCTCCTTCAGAGAACCTTTAGCTTCTTGGTTGCTCCTCTAATTAAAGTTCTCTGGCCACTGAGTTTTGGCAGACATACTTCTTTAGGTAGTGTAGTGGTTGTGCCATATTATTTCTCTTTTTCATAAATGCATTTAAACTGGACCCGAAGTAAAAAAATGCAGATTTGCTAGTATGTTTTTGTTAAATTGGTCCTGAAAAATGGCAGTTTACTTCCCGTGTCTATGCACTCGTGTGTCTTGAGCCTCATAACAGTATATATGTGGTGTGAGACTATCTGAGACATTGCTGCCTGTGATTGCTAGACTTGCCAGATTTGTTGTGAGATTTGGTGATGTCCCTACTGTGCTGCTCACCGTTCTCTTTGACTGGATAGTGAATGCATCTGCCTGCTATTGCTTTATCTATTTTGTGGATCTGTGCTCATTTCACCTCTCGTTTTGCTTCTTTACTATTCTACCATCAGTCTTTAGATCACCATTTATCAGGAGGGGGTGGTGTAGCTCTGACAAGAGGAAGCAAAGCCCTGCTCCTCTTCCAGGATGACCACTTCCACACTGAGGATGGTCACCTCCACACTGACAATGGTCACCTCCACACTGAGGGTGGTCATCTCCACACTGAGGATGGTCACTTCCACACTGAGGATGGTCACCTCCACACTGAGGATGGTCACCTCCACACTGACAATGGTCACCTCCACACTGAGGGTGGTCATCTCCACACTGAGGATGGTCACCTCCACACTGAGGATGGTCACCTCCACACTGAGGGTGGTCACCTCCACAATGTGGATGATCCCCTCCACACTGAGGATGGTCTGAAAAAACAAAAGTGGAGACTGAAGCGCCACAACCTAGCGCAATAACTGTGGTGGGAAAAAGGCTGGGGGTACAAAGTATTCAACTCACCTGTGAATGGGTGAGCACTTGCTTTGACAGACCAATGCAGAGGAGAGTGTGGAGCAATGGTGTGGAGTGGTACGGTCGAAGCCTTTCTTGCTGGATGGCGACGAGATGGACTCGGGTAGAAAGATGGAAAACGAAATAGCAGAATATCAAGGTGAGGCTGGAGGATGAACACAAGAACAAATGAACTCTGTAACTCACCGTTAAGTAGGTGGAAGTAGGAGATCAACGACGGAGGTGCGGTCAGCGTGATGCACGGATTGCGCAGGTGTGACCCTCAGGCTGGTGGTTGTTGTCGCAGGGGTCCTGGTGGTTGACCCTGATGCCAGGAGCCGGAGGGGAGGAGGCAGAAGTCTCTAATGGCGGGTTAACAGGCTGGCGGCGGCACGTGTGATAAACCTGCATGAGCCAGAGGTAAAGCGTCCTTGTTGCTAAGCGATGTGGTGGAGAGGAGGAGGGGGCAGATGGGCAGAGTAGCTGACACTGAGGATGGTCACCTACCCACTGAGAATGGTCGCCTCCACACTGAGACACTGCACATCTTTGCTCTTTGATTCCATTGGGCACCAATTCCTCAGCTAAGGTCCTCTTTAACAGTGCTTTGGTGTTTGTTTAACGATTGGGCTATCCTTATAAGCCTTCCCTGATTGGTACTCACCCAGAACATTTTCCTGGAATTGTGTCAATAACCTCTAGGCATTCATGATGCTGTTTGCAGCAACAGATTGTCCAACAAACTTTGGGGCCTACCAGAAAGAGGTAAATATATTTTGACACCATGTGACACATTAATGGAAAATAGATGGACTTATTTCAACTAATTATGTCACTTTTCAAGGCAAGGGATTGCAACAAACTCATTAATGGGGGTTCTCAGCCAAAGAGATACATACTTTAAGCAAACAAGGCTATTCAATTTTTTTTTGTAAAAGATTTGTAGTTTCACTTCAGCCTTTTTGTACAGCTTTGTGTGGATCAGTGACATAAAATCTCGATAAAGTTATTTTAAATTCCAGGATATAACACTTCAAAGGAGGAAAAGTCCAAAGGGGTGGTGAATACATATGCAAAGCACCTTATTTTCATTAACAGTAACTTATTTTAAGATTGCAAGTACCGTTTCCATGTTAGAAGTTCTTTTATCATTTTCTTCTGCGATGAATTATACATTTTTTTTACCCAATTTTTACTCTTGATTCGGTCTTTCCATTTCATCAAATGAAAAAAATTGTATCTAAATCCATTTTCATATGCATTAGGTGTTGCCCTTGCCCATCACCTTCTCACTTATTAACTATCTCACCTAGCAATGTGCTATTCTTGTTCTTGGCATTTTAACCGCAGACTCTGATTAAAAACAGCAGGTATTATAGTACATCATAAAGTGGATTCTTGAACTCATACATACAGTATGATTTTTTTTTTATATATCCAAATTCACGGACTGGAAAAATAATATAACACAGCGGTTGAAGAGTAAAAATCAAGATATCACGTTACCTTCAATGGAGGTCAGGTGTCACCCAGATGCGATGATATAATTAATTTCTGTGACACGATTGTAGCTGGTTATCATGGGTCTAATGGAATGTTAACGATGCATGGGCTTTGTAATAAAATCATACACTTTTAACATTGTGTTAATAATAAAAATGAAAGGTCAGTGTATGAATAGAATAGAGCTGAAATATCACTGACGTTTCAATTTGATACGTCTAGCATACAGGGTAATTTAAATTGCGTATTAAAGCGTGCATCACTTACAAAGCCAGTGCAAATGTAAGGATTGTATATATTAGCTCTTTGTCTCGTGAACTTTGAATCTCTTGTTGAGTATCTTATCTGTAGAGGAAGGTTTCTTCAAAGACAGACTTTGGGGGAAAAAACGTTGCTGTATTCAGAGAACATAACAGAAAGAGGATTAGGGCATATTTATAAAGCAGTAAATGTGACCAAACATTTCCCAGTGGGTAATCATTCAATTTGTATTAAAACACATGCACCAGGATTCATCTGCCGTGCAAGTTTGGTGACAATTACTCCTTTAGAAATATACCCCTTTGTTTTAGGAAATGTTGTATAGGGCAGCATTTTTTTAGTCACGGGACACTTTTTAACCACTTGCTGACCGGCGTGTTTAGACCCCCTTCCTGTCCAGGCCATTTTTCAGTAATTAGCGCTGCGGTACTTTGACTGACATTTATTCTGTCATGCAACGCTGTGCTGAAATTAATTTTATACCATTTTTTGGGGACAGATAGAGCTTTTTTTTGGTGTTATTTAATTACCACTACGGGTTTTTTTTTTTACTGTATAATGAAAAAAGTACAGAAAATTTTGAAAAAAAAACCTGTTCTCACTATGTTATGTTATAAAACATTTATTATTACCCAATTTTTTGGTAAAATATAAAAGACGGCGTCACATCGGGTAAATAGACACCAAACATGTCAAGCTTTAAAATTGTGTGCACCCGTTAAATCCCAAAAAAACTACCATACTCAAAATTGACCATAGGCCACGCTTTAAAAGCTTTTACCGCTCATTAGTTTAGTGTTATCAGTGATTGATGACCCCAGAATTATTGCTCTCATTCCGACGTTCGCGGCGATATGTAACATGTGCGGCGCAATGGATGTCATCGGTGTTATCGCACCTAGGCGGGCTTGACGCATGCTTGCGTGTGCATGTGGGGGTGGGGGACTTGAATTTTTTTTTTAATTGCTTTGATATGTGATTTTTTTTTTGTAACAAATATTTTTAAACCTTTTTTTTCCACTGAACTTTATTGCTATCACATAGGGAGCAAACAAGCTCCCCATGTGATAGCCAATTTGCAGTGACAGGTCCTCTTTATGGAGACATCAGGGGTCTTTAAGACCCCTAATGTCACCTAGGGACCCCCAAAGAAGCTGATGAAGCAGAGACCTGCTTCACCAGCTTCTCTCCGGTTTCTGTACCGGAGAGTGACACTGAATGCAGGAAGTGATGTAATACACATCACTGCCTGCTTTCAGAAGAGGAGAAGGAGATCAAACGGAGCTCGTGTACTGAGCTCCGTTTCATCTCCAGCCGCAGAGCTGCTGTGCTGGTCCCGGGCTCACACCGGGAACAGTGGAGCCCGTGATCGCCAGCAGCGGCGGCGACGGAGGGGGGCGCACACCCGACCGCATATTACAAGCAATCAGGCGTCTCTACAGACGCCCGGACGCTTGTATGTAAACAGCCATCGCTGGCTGTTTACACTCAAAACTGGTTTGCCAATCTAAAGACGCCCACCCGCCCTCAAGAAGCCGCTGTCCGGCCGTTTAATTACAACGGCCGGACAGCAGGTGGTTAAAAGTATACAAAATCTCGAGGCACCCCAGTCTATTATGTCATAGATTTTAAAGGGGGACCCAATGTAAAAATAAACCAAAACGTGGGTTTCCCCCTCCACATCGAAATGCCTCCTATAAATCAAGACCCCCCCCCTTCACATCAGAGTTACCCTTTGCATCATTAGCCACCCTGTACATCAGGAGCCCCACTTTCACATCAAGAGCCTCCCCTTTAAGTTAAGAAGTCTCTCTTTCATGTCAGAGTTCCTACTTTACATCAGAAGCCTCCTTAACCACAATCTTCATCCCCCCTTCACATCACAGTCCCACTACCACAACATTTTTAGGCACCCCTGAGGAAACCAGGCTGGTATAGGGTAGATCTTTCAGAGGTTATAGCTGGAACTGGCTAATGTATATGGGAGGCTGCAGATCTCAACTTGAAATGACAAAAGCCACCTTAAATGAGATGGAGGAAGAGTTATGATGTGTTGAAAGCACTGCACAAGGAAATGTAATTGGTGGACACTTTCCCAAATTTGATTTTAATTAATATGTTGGGAAGTCTGTCACAGTTGTTCCTCATTTACATCTTATGTATAGAAATTTACATATAGGTTTTTTTTGCCTTCCTCTGGATCAACGGTGGGCAATGGTGGGCAACTGTGGGCATAGGGTTCTATTTTAGTTTTTTCTTCTCTCTTTTTTCCTCTTATCTCTATAGGTTGAACTCAATGAACATGTCTTTTTTTTCCCAACCTCACTAACTATGTAACTATGTGTAATGTGAATGTAATAAACAAAACCCACTCTTTAACACACTCTTGCTTTGTGGAGATGCCACAAATATCCAATACTTCTGGGTATGTGCTTGTGCAGATCCGTGTTTGGGCCAGAGTGACCATCTTCCATGCCAACTGTCACATGAGGGAGGGGGTGACATCATTAATTTAAGTGTAAGCTGTAACATGGAACTTACAAAAAGCTGGGACTGTGAAGGAATAGCTTACAGGGGTTGAGCAGGAAAGGCAAGTATACATGGCTCAGGGGTGGCCTTTAAAATAACTGAATAAATAAGTGGATTCCTGCAGAAACAATTAGAATACAGATGTTCCTCGCTTACCGACTTACCTGTTTTGCGACCACTCGTACTTACGACGGACCGCCGATCGACCTCCAACCTTGCGCGTCAGCGTCAATGCGCCGTGTCGCCGGCGGAAGTGACGTCCTCCGATCTTCACTGCGGGTCCCGGTAAGTATTTTCATTGCCTGATATACAGTACACTGTTCGGTACTGTACATCGGCAACGCTATACAGTACTGTACTAATTCAGTACAGTACTGTATAGAGTTCCTCACTTAACGGCCAATTCGTTTAACGACCTGGTCGTAGGAACGGAACTCAGTCGTTAAGTGAGGAATACCTGTATTCACATCTCCTGAAGCGTACACTGCCAATTGTTCCAGGAGTAATGAGAACATGACCACTGAAGGCCCTGCAGAAACTGACTTTCCTAGGAGTGTTGGTTTTCCCCCTGCGCTCAGTGGTTCTTCCCACGGACTCCCATGTGACTACAGTATACAGTAGTGATACAGGGGCTGACGGAATGAATCACTAGGTGCAAGGGAGCCAGGGAGCCAGCCTTTGTAAAAATATCAGATTCTGGGCACTTTCTTGTCATTTAGGCAGTGATCAGTGGCACAGGCACCAGAAGAGGTGAGTATTTTATTATTTTTTGCAGGTAAGCGGGTGGTCATTTTAAATATTGATTTTAGATATTAATGAAAGAGTCTCTTTAACTACCAAAGCCGGTTGTAGTGCTCTACAGTCAGTAGTTCTCAAACAGTAGTAACCCAACTGCATGTGCTTCCTCGAGGCATACAAACAGTATCTCAGGTATCTCAGAGGATAGCTGACCATTGATCTGTCCCCATCAGACAACTGGTAAAGGGGTCCTTTGGAAGGATCTGAACCAAGCACGTTTGCAAAACTTTTGTTGCAGAGTCCATTCTTTTACTTTTTCAAGACCAAGTACCTGTACAAGTACTTGCCCTCAGGTACTCGTCGATACCAATTACTGATACTTTTTCGTAAAGGGACATGTGATATTTTTTCTAAAACAATACAGACTTGTGATTTTAGGACAGTTTTTCACGAGGCTGCATGCAGGTCTCACCAGAGCTGAATAGAGATTTCACCAGAGCTAAATACAGATCTCTCCAGGCTGCGTTAAGAATCTGGACGTAGCCTGGTGACATCTGGACTCCAGATCTAACCAGAGCTGAATCCAGATGTCACCAGGCTGCATCCAGATCTCACCAGGCTGCATCCAGATCTCACCAGGCTGCATCTAGATCTCACCAGGCTGCATCCAGATCTCACCAGGCAGCGTCCAGATGTCACCAAGCTGCATCCAGATCTCCCCAGGCAGCGTCCAGATGTCACCAGGCTGCATCCAGATCTCACCAGGCTGCGTCCAGATATCACCAGGGTTGCCTATTGGGTCTCTGCAGTGCTGCATACAGATGTCAGTTGTGCTGCATATTGCGTCTCTCCATGGCTGGCAGATGCTGTGCTGAGCGAGTGCCGAACGGAGTGAGTGTAGGTCTCGTGCCCGCTCTGAGGCTATATTCGCGGTGTGGGGCTGCCTTGAGCAGGAAGGAGGAGGAGGGCATGTGGGACCTGGCAGTGTCAAAGACAGCTACTGCCAGGTACCCGTAAGGCTGCTCTAGGACCCCACAACTGCGGGACCTGAGGCAGCCAATCCGATTAAAAAATGTAAAGGGCTAGTATCGGGGCATTTTCATGAGTACCAGTACTCGTGAAATTGCCATGTATTGGCCACGCTACTAGTATCGGTATCAGGCCTTCCCTAGTTGCCTTGATTTATTTGTTACAGATATTTTTCCTATAGTTACACTTGTTTTTCAAAGTTACGAACGCTTTGCTTATGCTTGGTCGACTCATAATCTTATGTAAAATTGCTATTAAGATATTAAAGAGATTCACATACACAGTATTTTTTCATGAGCTCAGCCTTTCCAAACTCCACTAATAGCTTCTGCATGGATTTAATTACCAAACAACTGTGGTAACTATTGAAAATGTCATCGCTGACCAATAATTTGAATCTATTAAACTCGTTATTCGTCATGTCAATGTGTTATTACCTTGCTTCCGCGGCCTTTGTTCATAATTGGGAACGCTGATATTTAGTTTTACACCAACATCGATAAATTGTCCGGGGAAGAAAAAAAAAAAGTCTCAATCACTGGTGAAAAAACAGTCCATTAAAACATACAAGAGCTCCCTGAGGACTAATTAATATTAGGAACAGTAGCCAAGACTAAGCATTAGTTTGCTGTGGCTTACAGAGGAACAAATTGTGCAGCATTAATATGTCATATAAATACTGTAAAAATGTCAGTGTAATATGGAAGTGTTAACTTTAGCATATTTAAAAGAAGGTTGTCCAACTAAGGCCTGGTTGGGCATTCAGGCTTAGAGATAGCTCCAATGTATTTCAACTGCAGTATGTTGCTGTTGCTTATGTTGGGTCTTTGGTAAAGAAGCTGTCTGTTGTCCAGTGAGATGAATATATAGTGTAGGATGGTGGGCACATGCCAGCCTGCATGCTCTTCACATGCACGGCCTGTGGGGCACCAGGCATCCCATCATCTATTGTATTATCTCTTTGCCTCCTGGCTGTCTTTGTAGTGGCTCCGATCCCCTGGGATACTTTGGACATGATGTTCCCAAGGTACTCATAGCCTTGTGTGGAATTATTGCACCTCACCTCTTTGTGGCAAAGCCCACCTCTGAGAGCAACTCACCCTAGCTTGACCAGGCTTACCCATGATCCCTTCCCACATACACTCCTTTAGATATCACACCAGCAGTCCAGCCCACCTCAAGCTTGTTCTCAGGAGAAACCCCCATCTAGAGGTTGGGGTAAGGATCAGTCCACAAAGAGAGCCTTTTCAATGCTTTAGTAAAACATTTTTCATCTGTGCAATACAATACTGTACATGCTTAAGTCATCCATTTCCTTGGTGATGGCACAATCCATTTAAACACATAATAGTTACCAATGATAGGTGAGAGATGAGAACAGTTGAGGTGTAGCCCAGAGCCATGGAGAGGCTTTTGCCCACAGTCCTTAAGGCATGCGAGTAGTCCCTTGTAAAATAGTCCTGCTCCCGTCCTCCCTTGCTTCCCCCGAGGGGAAGCTGATAGCAATCAACAGTGACTACATATTGGTAGGCCTGGTTCTGCACCTTCCCATGGACCAGCCTTCTGCTTCTTCTTATTATTATTATTCTTATTATTAATATTATTAATCTTTCTCTCAATCTCCTGAGCGGCTCCCCACCAACTCTATATCACTAATCTCTTACCATAGAGCTCCAATGGACATAGCTACCATTTAAACCTACAGTGACTCCCTTAGTCACAAACACTTAGCCGTTATCTTTAGCACCGTATAATGACAGATAGGGGGGTGGCACTCCAGTAATCCTGCCCACTACCCTACAAATAAACACCAGATTTTTCAGCTTTATGTCTGGTTCCAAGGGTCTTCTTGCTGCTCCAGTGACCTTATAGATTGTTTTTCCTCTCCAAGAGCAGTGGTGGTGGGTGGTTCTTCTTCCTGGACTGATCAGCCCATGTACAATGTCATCTGAACACCGTTTAGAGCAGTCGTAGTCTGAGCCAAGGTTGGCATGGTGGTACATCGATTGGCTCAGAGGAAATGTGGGTTAAATTATGCTGAGACGTTTGTGATTGGGTGTCAGAGTGCATCAGTCAGCAACCATAGTGCAGCTTCTGCCCGGACCACTGCACGCTATGCGCAAATAACGAGCACACGCATGTCTTTGGCGCCAGGTGGCCTATTTAAAGATGGCTCCTGCATCTGCACTTTGCTCAGAGATCTTCAACTGTAACCTGCATCTGTGTTTCTGCTTCTGATACCTGTTTGACCCAGCTTGTTTCTTGACTCTGCCTGCTTGCTGCCTGCCTTTTGACCTCAGCTCATCCCTGACCATTCTCCTGCCTCCTGATCCGGTACCATTCTGCTCGCTAGTGTATGACTGGCCTGTTCCTGACTCTGCTTCGGTCACCTGCTTTTGTACCACGCTGAGCGCACGTTACCGATCTAGCTTTTCCCTGACTACGCTTCAGCCTCTCGCACAAGTGTCGTCTGATCTGCCATCTTCCACCAGCTGTCTCTAGCGTCCTGTTGTCATTATCAGCACATCCAGTGTGTCCAGCAGTTATCCAGCCACAGTCACTCGTGCTGTATAAGGCACCTCTGTCTGTATAACTACTGTTCCATCTTCAGTGGAGCTCACACTAGAGCAGCAAGGGAAGGCTCATACCAAGGTTCGTGACATTGGGTTTAAATGCACTTGTTTTACTAACACTCACCCACCAAACTCCCACTAAATATGCATATATATTTATATTGTGAGAGGGAGAGACCACCTTTGCAGGGTATATAGGTACTCTTGGTGCACTTCCCTTTAAACCAGGGTTGGCTGACCTCTACTTTTCCCATGGTAGCGGTGGTAGGTGGTCTTTATTCCTGGACTGACCAGTGCTCATGCACTGATATGTGTACACCATTCAGAGCATTAGTAGAACATGAAGGGAAATGTAAAATGTTTGCGTTTTCATAGGAACACTATGTAAGGGGAAGTTTTCCAACGGGCAACCTATTCTGGTGACAACTGTCTAAGAGGGGCTATCTCTTAGACATTGCTTTGAAGAGATCTCCTCTTACTTCCTGCTGTGTCCTCTGTTAGTGTTAAAGTCCTAGCCATAAGTCCAATAGCTCCATGTGCTTGATGTAAAATGTTAACAAATCCAAAAACATTAAATTTTTTTCATTTTGGATAGAGTATGGAATGGATAGAACCATGGATGGGTTTTAATTGTTAGCTGTGTCTCCGATTGGGAGATTTACCTTCACAATTAGCCCTGTCTCCAGTAGAGAACAAGAGGGAAAAAGTAAAATGTTTGAGTTTTCACAGTAATTGAAGGTAAGGGAACATTTTGCAATTCTGGTGACAACTGTCAAAGAGGGGATATTGCCTTGCATTGGAGAGATCTCCTCTTACTTCCTGCTGTATCCCCTGGAGAGGAAGTGAAGAGAATCTACTTGAAGCCTTCCACAGAAACCAACACTTCCGGGTGGTGTCATTCTCTTAGACCCCAATGAAGTCAGTAGTCCTCCCATAGACCTCTACATCACTACTGTATCTGTCGATGACATGGGCTCATAAGGAAGTAATCACTGAGTGAAGCAGGGGCCAGGAGATTGACACTCCTGGAAGTGGTGGCTTTTGAAGTAGACTTCAGTGGGCACTTCCTCTTGAATGGAGCATTGTTTGGTGGCATGATTGCAGAGATATAAGTACAGTATATGTTTTCTTCTTTGCACGTATGCCTTTCTTCACAAAAGCTGACCTCCGGCCTTCAGCTCTTGCCCAGTTGTACCGGCTCCTCTCCTGGACTGAATTTTTTTACTATGATTTTACTGCACACTGTCAGCTATTATCTAACCCTTAGCTCTCTTGCCTCACTGTCCCTGGCCCACCCCTTTAATTTGCTGTAACTTAGTTCTTTCAGTCAGGGAAGCTCAGCATCAAATACGGGCCTATGATAAACTGCGAATGTAGTCAGCCTAAGAATGTCCACTCCCCCAGACTGACATGCACCCATTAAGGCATTTTGATATCTGCATAATTCCTCCCAAGAGCCAACCCAGTGCTTGCATTAAGGCTGAGAGTCTTGAGATGAGTACTTAGACAAGGTCCTGTGATATTATTAGGAAGCTATGTACAATACCTTTCTGACCCCTCCCACCAGCCATGATCTGCTTGCATTGTATAGAGAGTCTCCAGTATTGATATCTGGGTGTAATATAAAATATGTAATAAAATAGAACATTTTGAATTTATTATTAGCATGTTGATGATTATTATTATGATTATTATTATTATACAGGATTTATATAGCTCAACAGTTTGTGCAGTGCTTTGCAATATAAGGAAGACATTACAATTACAATACAATTCAAGACAGACGGTAATGAGGGCCCTGCCCCTGAGGCCTTATAATCCAAAAGGGAGGGGGAAGTGATACATGAGGAGGTAGCTGTGTGGGGATGAATTGTTTGAGAACGTGGTGGTTAAGTGGTTAGGTTGAGGTGAGATAGGCTTAAGGGATTGCCTAAAGGCAGTCAGAGTGGGAAACAGGCGGATAGGTTGAGGTAAATAGTTCCAGAGGATGGGAGAGATTCTAGTGAAGTCCTGGAGGCGAACATGGGAGGAGTTGACGAGGGGGCTGGAAAGCAGAAGGTCTTTTGAAGAGCGGAGGGGGCGGTTAGGGTGATACTTTGAGACAAGATTTGAGATATAACCGGGGGTAGAGTTGTGAATGGCCTTGTACGTCATTGTTGATTAGGGGTTAGTCACTTTAATTGTAGCACAGCATTCTTTTGCATCACACAGTGCTTTGTATTGTCTTTATAGAGAGATTCTGAGCACTAAATTCAGGGGCTGCTTTATGGGATGTCTATGCAAATAATCCATTCCTCTAATCCTCAGGTTCTGTCTGCGGCTGGCATGGAGAAAGCAGTAATTTAACAGAGAGCCAGAAACTTCAAGCAAAAAAAAAAAGCTTTAATCTAAGAGCTGTACTTTTAGAAATCTCCAGGATTTTATATATATATTACACTTTCTGCAACTTTCCATATAAAACTGTCAATAAAGTAGATTGGGCAGTGGATCAAACCTACAAAGCAGGTTTTTTAAGTATAAATCAAGAACATCACCAGTGAAGCTAATTTATAAATGACAGCTTGTCTCAAATTGTGAACATTGTCTGAAAGAATGTATGCCCCTTTTCCTCTGACCCCTTGTATAATTTTATACAAGGGGAAAAGTAGTATAGTCTAGTCTCCTCTCAGTCTGTTTTGCTATGTTCTATTTAAACTTATTCTCCCAAACTTTTAACTAGGTCAGACTTAACCCCATCATCACTACATAGAATCCTTCTGACTAATTCCTGTAAATGCTGGAGGGGTGGTGATGCAGTGGGTTCTTTTGCTCACTTATGGTGGTACTGCCCTATCATTTTCTATAATGTGGCCTTCATCATAGGAATGGATGCTAAGTCTTCCCCCACACTTTGAACTTATCTATTTAATTATACAACCCTTCCAACCAGTCCATATACAGTGCATGTTCACTGCTTCCAGTCTAAAATTAAATCAATTGATTAATAAACAAACTGCAGTTTTTATATTTCTTAACTATCCACTGAGATTTATTTTTTTTATTCTATTGATAGCTGTAAAATTAAATATTACTTTTGTGTATTTATATAATCAAGAGGATACTTTTTAAATTGGCTGTTAAACATTCAATTTTAATATTTGGAGTGTCTCTTTTCAGGTTCATAGAATGATTTGGCTTCATTAAATAATGGAAAACATCCAATAAGGAGATGAAAACAAACTTCCACAATTTGGAATTTGTATGGAAGCAAAAATTTTACATTTTGCGGACGTGCATAACAGACTTTTTCTAATTGATTAGCATTACCTTAAATTACTTCTGCTTTTCTAGACCAAAGTACAAATGTGTATCAATTTTGACAGATGAGGGGGAACGTAATACAACGTGGAAAGGAAAGTTGTTTGCTCAAGTTCATCTATTTCTATTATCAATGCAGAGTAATGATGAATGAATCCAGTCCATCACTCATAATTGCCTTGTCTTAATTGTCAGATCCATCTTTATGACAAGGCTTTTCTTCGGACACAGTTTGAAGGTTTGTGTAATTACCCATTTTATCCAAAGAAAACACTCAGCATGTCCAAACTGTAGGTATTCATATATACTTAGGAGCCACTTTATGTCCACTTAGAGGTTTTTTTTTAAAATCTTACTGCGGCAATACTAACCCTCAATCTGGAGTTGTCCCGGCATTACCTGTTCTCTGCAAACGGATGTCCTCAGTTTTCAGGGTTGAATGATGCCCAGTATCACTTACCCCAAAAGGACACATTGCAAGTGCACGACATATTGGATCCACCCCCCATGTCACTATGGCTCCCTGTACGTTCAGTGTATTGCTGACACTGATGTCAAGTCAATACTGTTCTACTCGAGCTTGAAAAAGAGGTTAAACACCTCGAAACGCGTCGCTCTTGCTCACCCCCATCCACTACACCCCCGTCCCTTCACTAGGCCGATCACCCGGGATCTGTCAGCTGCGCTCGCATACCGACTCCTGCACACCGCCCTCAGCTGACATGACACAGATCGAGTGCCGTCCCTCACTAACGCGGTCACAGTAGCTCAGCTTGGGCTTGCTACTTTTGGGTTCCTCTTGACTCTCCATCACACTGCCCAGAGTCAACACCCCTTCAGCAACATTACGGACAGAGTCGCCTCTCTCCTTCCACAGCATCTCTCCGTGGTAGACGAATCCTCCCAAACAGCACATCAACAGACACCACGAGAGTCCCGATCCTCCGCACAGGCTGCCCACATCCTGATTCCTGGATTCACATGTAAGTACCATTACATTCATTCTCTGCCAACAATTCCTTAGCAGTACAATTTTTGTAATACACACCCCATCCCAACCCGCTAGTGCTCCATTTCTGTGTTTTTGCGCCCTCCGTGTTCCTTTGTTTATCTGCATCTACAGGTACTCCTCCTGTCTCCAGGGCAGCATACATGTACGCTAGCTAGCATTCCCCATCCGAGAGCGCTGTCTATATGTTTTTCTGTTTAAGTTTTGTGTAGAGAGTGCTAAAGCGTAGACCCTTTGTTAAGTTTTTATTGCTCTTGGTGTGCCCATTCGGGAGATGAACTTTTGTTTTCTACTGGTGACCATTGTCACAGAAGAAGAAACTGGATGGGGGGGGATGCAAAATTTTTGAGTTGTCTCCAGAGGAAGAGGTGAGTGGAAATCTTCAAATTGGAACATCTGTGCAGGTGTCAACTAAGAGGAGAATTCCCCTTTCTTTTGGAGACTTTGCTTACGATGTGTTGTATCCCTGGAAAAGCAGGCAAAGGGAAATGTCCCTAATATGCAAACTCCAGGTTTTTAAGCACATCACCCCTGCCCTCTGACATTTAAGAAATTGAGGGCATTTGGTAAAAATGCTTCTATTACTGTAGAAAATACTTCATTAATATAACAAACAAAAGCAACTTTCATGGGAAGGACAATTTTTGGATTTTTTTTTTTTTGTAATGTTCACGGTGCATGCAGCAAACACAAACTTCCCCTGTGAACAAAACAGGTGAATCTAAAATAAACACACTATTATTATTTTTTTTTTAAAGTGCACATGGGTGCTTTTGGTCCACCTCCAGAGAAGAAGGGTGACAATTCCCTGAACCCCCCAGAGCACTCCTGACAAGGGTAATGTAACCCTGGTTCATCTTGTTGAAGCCAGGTGGACCTCAATCCTTGGGGGCCTGCCGAGGCTGGTCTACCAAGTACTAGGTGAGGGTTCTCCCAAAGTGTGAAAGTCAAGACATACTTAAACACAATCACAGCATTTTTGAGCCCACCAACCCCCTGCCCACAACTGATTTAAAAAAAAAATATATATATATACTCTGAGTGGCCAGATTATTATGACCACCCCATCAGTACTTCGTTGGGCCACGAGATAACTCCACGAGATGACTTCGTTGGGCCGCCTCGTGACTCCAGGAGATGTTGAAAGGTGATGCAAAGGAATCTGACATGGCATTGTGGCCTCTATTACTGTAGAAAATACTTTATAAATATAACAAATCAAAAGCAACTTTCACGGGAAGAAAGGACAGTAAAAATCTTTTATGATATCATCCAATCCTATTTAAACCATGGCTAAATAGCTGTATAAATTGAAAATATTATTAGAAGTTAAAACGTATCAAGAATGTCATACTGCTTAAATGGAATTCTAAAGTAGTTCTTGCCATTTTTTTTCTTTCTGTAGCCTCATAAATGTGCACATATTGCTTTCCCGGAAAAAATATTAGTAATTTCATACAATGGTTTTATTACAATTCCTAGACTCTCAATTGACTTGTATTTTTATCTTACTCTTTTATGTGTTGCAGTGCATGTGTCTTTTTTTTAAACCGGTAGAGCTTAAAGAGAAACTTAAGTAATTCGGTGACTTTTAGTAGAGATGAGGGAATAGTGTTTCATCAGAGTGGACACCATCATTTGCTCCACTTGGTTAGTAACTGATTTGTCCAATGTGTTGGTGACCTGGTGAAAAGTGGTCCAGAGCAGCACTTGCTAGTTCACTCTCGCAGTGGCCGCATCCCAGTCCTCCAAAAGTGGAAGCCTCTGCTTAGTAAGAGCACAAACTCCCTAACCCTTGGTGATCTCTACTGACTCTGCAGGATCACGATTTTCATGCTGCCCTTGAGTGACACCACTGCCCTAACAAGGGTTGGAAATACAACAACATATTACTGGCATTCTACTGTTATGTATTTTGAGCTGTAGATGGCGCTGTCGTGCAGCGTTAGTGTTCTGTGTGCATGCTTGTCTATGATATACTATATAGGAGGTTTCTCTGTATGCTGTATAATCCTATATTCTCATGTAAAGACCTTATAAGCAAGTAAAACTTAATTCAGCATTACTCAAGATCTCAGTGCTTCATCTAAACATATAACCTATAAGTTATGGACTCAGACACTAAACAGAACACTGCAAGTCAACAGGAGCTGAATTAGCTACTGAAAGCAGTAATTCAGATATGAAGTTTGCAATCGCAAAGCTCACCAAAAGCAACTACCTGCTATGGATGTTCAAGCTTGAAATGCTGCTAAGAAAAGACGACTTGTGGCAAGTACTGAGTACAGACAGACCCCCTAACGGACCCATGGAGGAATGGGACAAGAAGAACAGGCAAGCAAAAGCAGTTATAAATCTGCTAGTGGACGACAACCAGCTTATCCACATAAGAAAATAAAATACACCTAAAGGTATGTGGAATACATTTCAAAAACTACATGAGCATTCAAACCTAAAGAGTAAACTATATCTGCTATGCAAGCTATATAAGATGAGGCTAGATAAAGGCAAGGAAATGCATGAACATGTGAATGCCATGCTGGAAATCATAGAACAGCTATGTGCAATTGGAGAGGAATTGAAACATAACCACATGGTGGCATCACTGCTATACAGCCTTCCAGAGTCATAATTGCTCTTATTAATGCTCTAGAAACCAGACCTGAGCAGGAACTAACACTAGAATACGCCAAAGGAGAATTCATTGATGAATATGACTGAAGGAAAAAAAATATGCACAATGAAGAAATCGAGAAAGCCCTTAAGGAGTATGAGAGCGCAAAGCAAAACAAAGAGTGCAGAGCGTGTTTTCGTTGTAAACAGACTGGTAAACATAAAAAGGACTGTTTAAACTGGAAAGCCGAGCAGCAAAAATGAGAGGCGCCTACAAGAGAAATAGGTAAGGCAGCTAGAAAGGAAACTGCAGGCACATCATGAAGCGCTACCTTTAAAGTGACTCAGAACAGTATACCAAGCGTGTGGTGTATTGACTCAGGCGCAACAAGTCACATGACTATTGATGAAACCTTTTTCACAGAGCTTGATTTCAGTGCAAAGAACAAAGTTTTCCTAGCAAATGGGAAGATTATTACTGCAGAAGGTAAAGGTCAAGGATTCTTGAACTGCATCACACCGTCAAGCAGAGTATCCTTGTGAAAAATGTACTGTATGTCCCAGACCTAGAGGGAAGCCTGCTGTCAGTGAAAACACTTGCTAATAACGGTCTCACAGCTCAATTCCGAGGTGATGAATGCACAACCGTACTGCCCTGCCTAGTGCTCATGACATGCAAATTCTGTATAGAAGCAAAGGCCATGTGTACCCCACTTCCACAGGCCACTTAAGGAAAGATCACCCACCCCTTGGAGCTCATACACAGTGACATGTGTGGACCAATGTAAACTCCCACATCAGGTGCGAACAGATATCTACTGACTTTCATTGATGATTATTCCAGGTACACAACAACTTCTGATGAACCACAAGAATAAAACATCAGAAAAACTTCAAGAGTTTGTAACCATGTCCAACAACAAATTCCAATGGAAACCAGGAATTATACACACCGACAATGGGAAATACATCAGTAAGGAAGTGGAATCCTACCTGAAGAAACAAGGTATAGTACACCAGACTACCATACCATACACTCCTGAACAAAATGGTGTAGCAGAATGGAAAAATCACACTCTTATAGAAATGGCCAGATGCCAGCCTACCTAAGAAGTACTGGGGAGAAGCAGTCATGACTGCAACATACCTACAGAACAGACTACCATCAAAAGCACTCCATTTGAAATGTGGCATGGAACAAAGCCTAGCTTATCATCAGGTATCATGCCGCACTGTGTACAGGTTTAAGCAAATATTTTTTTTTTTATCTATTGCACAGTTTCTTATTTAGTGAACACTTCCTGTTGTTCCTGACAACACTACATTACATGGACCCCCTATGGAACAGAGCAGGACAGAACAGATATCACTCTTGTGACTCCATCTTGCGACAAAGGAAAACACTTTGAAGAGTCAGATGTAAGGGGACATCAAATGACCCCCATTATGATCAGGTCCACCAATATGGAACTTTGTACCTTTTTTTTTTTTTCTGGACCTAAAAGGAGTTGGGGGTAATCAGCCAGTAATCCAGCTGCCCATAGAGTAACACTGGGCTGCCGATCAGATCCGCCTGAAAAACTGACAGACCTGATTACACCCCCCGTATTATTATTATTATTAGTCATCCTATATAGAGGGATGCTTTGGTAGAATTAGATTTTTGAGTGTGAAGGTCTGCTTTAATACAAGCGCTCCATCAGGGTAAAAAAGTTGGGAACTGTGGTATCCAATATTTTGAAATTAAACGTTGACAAACAAATCTACATAGATGTTTATTGTGTTCCAAACAACAGTTAAATCCACAGATCATTTAATATATGCATTTGTTTTCTAACCCCCAAATCAATTTCCAAAAGTATACAACACCCTCATTGGAAAGGCGTTGTGTTACATAGGGGGATATAAAATGGAATTCTAATATAATTAGCGTCTAAAAAAAGAGTCTAAAAGAAACTGATTTATATGCTAACAACTTGTACCGAGTACATTTTATGAGCAATGCCCTGGTGTATTTCTTTGAATGATGATTCAGATTATAGAAATGAAAGGACTTCATGTTATTCAGTCTATAATGACAAAAATAAAAAAAGTTATACTCTATATTCTTTCAAGAAACGCTGTCAAAAAAAATCACAGATGCCCCTTTGTAAGGTCTAATTTCGCTATTATGTGCAGGATTTTGGACAGCCAGCTGCGTTTGAGTTTCTGTTGTACCGAAAGACCTATTTCTGCATTTTTTATATCCTAAATGTTCACCTCTCCTATAATCAGACATTCGTATTTTTTCCCAAACAAATGGAAGATTCAAGGTTGTTCCTGCTGTAAGTTAAAGCTTGTGTTATATAAAATATTACTGTAGAAGTGTAGATGAGGACACAAAGAGAGCTTCATACAATTCATTTCATAAAGTACATTGCCACTAAGCACTATTATACCTGACAACTAAGATGATGCAACATAAATCCACTGTTATCTCTTTTTTTTTTTCTAGCTTTGTATAAATTGATGAATTCTTTAAGCTGAAGTTTATTCTGCTTATACTTACCTTCCCTGGTTCCTCCGGCTCCCTTCATTAACATGCTAATGACATTTTTAAATAAAACCTTTCCATTGTTAATAAATATCTTATTTTTGATGCAGCGATGTCATCACTGGGTCTCTGTGATTTTCTATACAATGCAGGCAGGTCATAGCTGGTGGGAGGGTCTGGCAGGGTGCTGTATATAGCTTCTTGAAAACATCACAGCACCCTGCCTCAGTAAGCCTTCATCCCTAATTCAAGTAATGGGCTGGCTCTTGGGAGGAGTTATGCAAATATCAAAATGCCTTGATGGGAGGCTGTCAGTCTGGAGGAGTGGTTGTTTTTAGGAAGGCTGTATTGGCATGCAGATTGCCCCAGGTAATGACCACATGTGATGATAAGACTTCATGATTGAAAGAACTATAATCCAATGAATGAGAGGGGTGGACCAAGGACAGTCAGGCTGGAGAGGAAAGTGTTAGATGATGCTGGATGTCTTCCAGCCAGGAAATGAGGCGGACTCTATCTGACTTGCTACAGCTTCTAATTCACATTATGAGAAGCTGACTTCAAGACAGGAGAGGAGCCGGTACAACTGTGCAAGACTGAACGGAAGGTCAGAGTTCAACCTTAACATTTCTGACAAGTTTTTATTATTTCTGAATTTTACCCCACTGGGGATATATATATGTATATTAGGGATGCACCGATACTGGTATCGTATCAGTGTCAATACTGAGCATTTCGGTGAGTACTCGTACTCGCCCAAATGCTCTTATACTTACTCTGATACCGGAACTTCCGGTCAGAGGGAAGTTCCCTCTGACCGGCAGTGCAACGATGGAGCATGGAGCCGTCCTCCGGGCAATCAGCAAGCTGTGTGGTGGGTCATGACCTGACATCTGGCTTCCTGATTGGTCAGGAAGCCAGGCTACCTCGCAGTGTCAAGTGGGAGCATGAAGGTGGTGTTCTTTCAAAAGAACACAGGCTTCCCAGGAAGCCAGTAATGTTAGACAGAAAAAAAAAAAAAAAACTGTGCTAGGAATCAAATAACACTCTAAGAGCAGCTGTGCTTAATAGGTGAGTACACCCAAAATAGGAAAAAAGAAAATAGCACTGCGCAGTGCTATTTTCTTTTTTCAAACAAGAAGCCAGGCAGCGGGTCATGACCCACTGCCTGGCTTCCTGATTTAACGGCCCATGTTACCTCGGAATGCCGGTATCATGATCCCAAAAAAATTGTATCGATGCATCCCTATATATATATATACATATATATTGTTTTACAAACAAACATTTTTTTATATAACAAAGGATTCCTAGTGCACTATAGGTTTGCAGCAACTACGTGCCTTATAGCTCCCCCTGTCTGTTTGAAACCTCCTACACTGGGATACGTCACTGCAGTTTACAAAAATGTTTTATAAATGCATCCACATTGAAAGAAAAAAAATGTGTGTTTATATCTTTTTTTTCATTGCAGCCTGCCAAGCATTGCAATGGCGATCAGTAGATTGCATGCAATTCTCAGGTTCCTGTAGATTCTTTCTCAAGCCCCAGGTACATCCAGATATATGCATCTTCAAGTTACAAGGCTGGAAGAGGCACTCAATGGGATACAACTGCAGTGACGTCATGGATGCATCTTCTAAATGACCAAAATACAGGATGCTGCGGAGAGAAGAATAACGTGATTCCTGTAAGTGGGTGGCAGTTTGAAAGTTGGGAGCTGGAGAATGTGACCATATTTCATGTTACACCCTAATATGGGTGTAATATGGAGTATGGTCACTATGATGGAATTAGCCCATTTTCAGGGTTTAACATGAAACAAGATTCCATGTATCCCATTGCACTCTAGACCGGAATCCCGATAGAGTATTCAATAGAGATGGGTACTGGAATGACCTGCAGATGGTGCTGCAACAAATCCAAATGTATAGAAAGTAGTCACCTGCAAACCAAGGTCCAGTTTATCGATATGCCTTTTTTGGATGTCCGATATACATGGTGTCACATGTGAAAGCAACGTTCACCTACAGCAGTCCCTTCATCAGGCAAAACATAATGACAGTGAAAGCATGAATCATGGTCACATCACAACCTCTACCCCTCCAACCCTCCTTCGATCCTTGGTACAGACATGTACAGGAGGAAGAATCTGCAGGAGCCAAAGCATTGCATCCGCAGTCCACTGATTACTGTTGCAATGTTTTACTGGCGGCAATGCAAAAAAAATATTAAATGCACATTTTTTTAAATGAAGAAATGTGTGTTGATTGTTTTGTTTTTTCTAAAAGATGGAATGTCCCTTTAAGTCTGTGAAGATTCTCATTCATCCAGGTCATGGTATATTTGTAAAAAATAAGTCAGGACAACTGGACTTGCTGTATTTTTCTTAAAGATGTTTCACTGGTCATCGAATCAGCTTTCTCAATTCAGAATTACTTATTTTTTTACAGATAATGTCCCTTTAAGTTATCCACTTGTGTGTAAAAATGTTGGGTTAGGGTTACCTTAATCCTAACCCTTGTGGTACAGCACCTGTAAACAAAAGACTGTTTTTCAACAGACTGTATATAGATAAGAGATACCTATGTGAAAAGGAGTGTGAATCTCCACCTGCTGGCTGAAAAAGAGAATGTAAAATATGAATATGCAATAGGAATATGCAAGGATGACTGCCTACAGAACACTAAAAAGGTACAATTGCTGTACCTTTTAGTTGGGGGGCACCCCAGTGGCATCACAAGGGGGGGGTGGGGGGTGCAACCCGCACCCGGGTGACACCATTGGATGCGTGACAGCAAAATGACTAACAGTCATTTTGCTGTCACCCCCATTTGAAAAGACATGGACCGAGCGCCCGACAGTTTCGGGAGAGAGAAGGGTATCCCGCGGCATACCTTATGCCGCCGGGTAACTGTCCCCTTCTCTCTCTGCCGGCGTCCATCACCAAGGTATCAATAAGATCGCTGCTCATGCGTGTATTGCTGTCAATACCAGTTGAGCCTGTCCTCCTTACCCCCAGATATAAAGGACACAAGTTGCAGTTTTGTATCATCAATATATCAATAAATGTTACATAGTCAAGTTGAAAAAACATGCATCAATGTATCAATGTATCTTTTTAAATGCAAGCACTTTAATTTAACTTGATATCACCCTCTTCCAGTCCCTGTACTACAGAGCCTACTCTGGAAGACGGAGAAACAGCACAACAAGCCAAATAGTTTATGTGCTGATAAGATTAAAAGAGCAAAGGGACATAGAGATGAACTCATCACTGTGCTGCTTCTCCTTTACTGTCAAGCAACAAGCTGGGGGACAGGACCATAATAACCTGGGCACAGAGGAAGTGATTTGAATACCGTTGGCCGCCAGTCAATCCAGAAGACTGAGGGCATCTTGTGGCGAAAAAGAAGTACTGCAGGCTACATCTCCGGTTTATTAGTGAGTATTGCAGTAAAAGCCACTTTCTTATTTTAACTTTTAGTCAGCTACTATTTTTTGTGTGTTTTATTTATTTGATTTATTGTCGTAGTTCTGCTTTAAGTTCCTTATAATTTGTTTCATTTTCCTGACCTTGGCTGCGAAGGAGCGTACACAGTTTTCTAGTCAACCGTTACAATGCTGCACATATGACACTTCGGAAAGATGGACAGATCTATTGGCCTTAGAGTAGGCCTGCCAAATCAGAACTGATGAAGGTCAGGCAAAGGTGAGCGCGAGCCAAAGTAATATTTGCAGACAAGAAACAGAAAAATCCTCTCACTTATCTGGCCAACCAAATTGCACTGGATAGCAAAATACAAACGAGATAAACACAGGCGCGGGGAAGGAAAATCAATAGATTCTGGCAGCTGCCAGGGATCTGATGCAGCAGAGTGATCCATCTCCAAACTAAATTGAAACTACATTACAGAAATGTCTTGTTAACATTTCTCTGGACAGGCTCCAAGTGCCGGAATAAAACTGCCACGTACAGACAAGAGGATGTATACAGCGGCGAGAATGACATGGACTCTTTCATTAAAGGGACACTTTAAAAAAATTAAAAAAAATAAAAAGGAATGTATTATCTTTAGGGCTAGTACTGATTAAAATTTTTGCGTTCGATTAATCAAATTTTTTTTAAATCGATTAATCGATTAATTTTGATTGATTAAAACGCACATACAGATCCAACTACATTGGCCTATACACATACAGCACAGCAATGAAGTAATAAAATGAACTAGGATCACACTAATCCAGCACGTTATTAATCTCACGTGCCCCACTCAATATGGCCGCCGCTTGAGTGGGGCAACTCAGAATAATAACGTGCTGGATTACAAATGTATTTACATAGTATAGTAAAACAGCAAAGCCCTAAAGGTGCCCACACACCTTACGATTATCGGATGAAACTTTTAGTCCGATCCTGCCCTGATGATCGCAAGATTAATTTAGCCGTAATTAACAAAAAGCACCTGGACGTAATGCGGTCATTGATTTGCCGTATTTTCGTTAGCGCAAGCGCAGTGTAGATCGTACGTCTTATGACGGACGGAAACGCCAGCAACCTTACGAAAATCGTACGATCTAGCAAAGTTTTCAAACATGCTTGACCGTCAAAAGTCGTACGATTGTACAGTAATGTCGGTCGGACACTGCAATGCACACATACGATTATCGGCCGAATAGTCGATCGCATACGAAAATCGTCCGATAATCGTAAGGTGTATGGGCACCTAAAGGGTGATTTAAACATAAGTATTAGCTTACAATTAATTAGTGCATAAACACTTTTTAATAAACGAATAAAAAATGGTATAAAAGGTACTCACAAAGGACGAATAAAAACAGGCATAAAAGGGTCAGAACGAAAGGTGCATATCCAGCCGCTGTTCGTCTTCCCTGGTAGTGAAGTGGTTTACGCGTTTCAGAGGTCATGCCTCCTTCCTCAGAACCAATTGGGGGGGTGTGGTATTGCCCTGCACTCCTGAACATCATTGAATAATACTCTCTTGAACCAAAATCTGCTGGCGCCGTGTTTGATTCTGTCTGCTGCTACTTCAAATATTAAGCTACGGTAATACTTATGTTTAAATCACCCTTAAGGTGCCCATACACCTTACGATTATCGGACGATTTTTATTAAAAAGTTTTTATGTGAGCCACACAGTGCATATATATAAGTTTAAGATAAGACAGAAGCTTGGTGCTTGTTGGGCAAACTCACCGGCCCAAGTGGCTCCGTCGACTAACGAATGGAAGGGGGGAGGAGTCCGGTGACGTCACGGACATCGACGTCACCGGACTCCTCCCCCCTTCCCTTCGTTAGCCGACGGAGCCACTTGGGGAAGGGGGGACTTCCGGAAGCCAGCAGAGAAGTGAGTGTTTTCATTAGCGATCAAAAGCATTTTAATCGATCAAAAAGTTTAACGATTAATCGAGGAATTAATTGTTAATTTCCGCAGCCCTAATTATCTTCTCAATTCTAATTAGATGAAAGAGTGCTGGAAATAATACTTTCAAGGGGCATCAATGTTGTTTTAAATCCTTCTCTCTATCTATGATATTTAATTATGTATGTACATGGAGGCAGCTACTGTATGTCTGCTTGTTACATTAACAGGTTCTGCCTACTGCTTTACAATGGCTGATCTTTACTGCTCTTGTTAGCAATGAGCCTGGTTTACATATGCATACTACTAGGGATGAACCGATATCGATACTAGTATCGGTATCTGTGCCGAGTATTTGGGCGAGTACTCGTCCTCGCTCAAATGCTCCGATGCCTAGCCTGATACTTCCTGTGTCAGGAAGCCGGGCAGTGCGTCATTACACTTGTGATGAGCATGGAGGCGGCTTCTCGGCCATGTAATGACTTCCTGCCCACCTTCCTGATTGGTCGGGAAGCTGGCTAATTAGGAAGCTGGGCGTCGTGTAATCACCTCATGACCAGGGAGCATTGAGCCGGCTTCCTGGCTAATCAGGAAGCCACGTGGCGCGTCATTACACAGCACCCGGCTTCCTGATTGGCCATAAAGCCGGCTCCATCCTTTCTCATCACATAGTGACGAGAAGCATGGGGACCACTTCCCGGCTAATCAGGAAGCCAGGTGGCGAGTCATTACACGCCACCTTGCTTCCTGAATGGGACTTCCAGTACTCGGTATTCAGTATCGGCGAGTATAAAAATGTATATTTTAGAGACCACAGATAATACAGAGGTAAATCTGGCCAGCTTTTTTTGTGTTTTAATTTTCACATTTATCACACATACAATTTTGAGTGGGGGTATCTAGCACATGATGTTATATACCATATCAAATTTTTACTATATATACTTAGTTTTCATCCAGTGATTGTTTTAATTATGTACACTTGTGTTATTTATAGCTACACACACATGGGTTTATAATAGCCCTAGACTTCAAAACAAACACTTATATAATTTATTCTCATATTTATGTATTTATTTATTTTCTATTCAGAATTATTTATTCAGTTACTGCTAACGTTTGATTGTTTTATATACATATATTGCATTGCATATATAATACATTTGTGGTTTAGATATATTGGTTTACAAATATGTTCAATACTTTTTAAGGTATATTGTGCCATATTTTTCTGCTAATATGATAATATATTATAATACCTTAGGGGTATGTACTTTTATTATGTTATACATGCTATTTGGATTATATTTGATATGATATCCTGGGTCCTCGGTGACTAATGGTGCTTGTCCAGATTCCAGGGGATTATGTTTCACGTTCCCAGGATGATGTTGGTCGGGTTTGCCCACCTATTACATCTTTTTGAGGGATGGTCGGCGCTGGGACCTTGCCTATCCCGCAGGAGTAAGGATTCCTTCAGCAGAAGGTGATGTCCCTATCGGCTTTGCTACAACCCTCCGGTACTCTGCCGTGGTGGGAGATGTAGCTATGTCCCACTATAGGCAGCAACATGAGGTTGTACGCTCGGCGTTGTTCGGTGCCACCTACTGGGTCGGAGGAGCCTCAATGGGAGTCAGTTCATATATATATTTTCTACAGTTATATAGCACAAAAAATTTGAAAGTTAGAGCGTACAGATGATACAGAGGTGAAACTGGACAGTACCTGCACAATTTTAATGAAAGAGATTTGTCCAACATGTACTAGAAACAGCGGTGTAACAATAGCCAGCCACTGCACGTGCAGCTGCTGTGGGGCCCGGGGAAATATTAGGGCCCCATTAGGGAGATTGTATAGAAGGGCTGAAGTCCTCCGGTACCCAGGCGGAGCTATCTTGCTGGCCAATCATGTTAGCTGGGCGCCATGTAAGGATGCGGCACCCTGCTTTCTGATAGGCCGGGAGGCCGACTCTATGCTCCCTCATCATTACATGATGATGAGAGAGCATGAAGCCGGCTTCCCGGCCAATCAGAATTCCATTGCACAGCGCCCGACTTCCTGATTGGCCAGCTTCCCCACCAATCGGGAAGATACACAAATCCGAATTTAAAACGAAACGAAACAAATTTTTTGGCAGTGCACATGTCTAGACTGGACGCCAGACCAAATGAATAGAAAAGTCCAAAGAATATCTAATTATTCAATTGCAAAGGCAAAACAGCCAATGTATTTTGTGAACAACAACACTCTCCCTTTGAACAATAACGTGGGGACTTAAAAAAACCCTCAAAGGACTGAAACCAACCAATCTTTCATTAGGTGTGGTTTGAATTCTGATTTTGGATTGTAGTTGCCTAATGTGATCAGCAATGGTTGCTGGAGACATTATCCAACTACAGTTCAAAAAGGAGCATTTCTCACCCCAAAACACATCGGCTGTTTTTCCTTTGTGGTTGAAAAATGAAAGACTCTTTGGATTTTTGTAACCAGTCTGGTGGCCAGTCAATAGATGTCTACTCTCCAAGATCCTTTCGTGTACCCTACTAAGGAAGATCTGTAAAATATCGTTTGCGTGTGAGAAACTGGGGCAGCTGTGGAGGGCTGAACTTATTAATGAATGGTACTGCATAAACGCACGTTACAGGGAGGCAGGCTTGTTGCCATTCATTTGAATGGCTCCCTTTAAATACACCTCCTGACACAAAAGCGATTGACCACACTGCAACATAATAACAGAATACTGTGCATTGCTTTGCGGTTGAAAAAATGTAGTGCAGGCAACACAATGCACCTGCTGCACTATAATGCACATATGGCATTGGTGTTAACAGGTCCTGAATAGAGCCTTATTGTCCTCACATTGTCCTCGCATAGTATGACACCCCATATGTATGTAGCACATACTTTTTTCTCCTTTACAGGTGGGAGGCGGGAGGTGAAGCTGAAGGAGGAGGACAGAGGAGGAGCCAGAGACGGGAAGACATTTGTCACTGGTTGTTAGGACTGCCCAGTGGTCCTAGCAACCAATGACTGAAGAGAAGAAGGACCCCGACGTCATTGATTGCCCAATGGTCCTAGCAACCAATTACTGCTGAGGAGGAGAACCCCTGATGTCAACAGCTTAAGAGGAATGTGGTCCAAATGCGGACCGATCACTGACCTGCACTAAGCTATAGCTTGCAGTGGCTATGCCAACCTCGAAGGGAGGAGCATGCACTGTAAGCCAGCCATAAACAAGAGCAGGTCAGAGATCCATCCATGTCCTAACTGCCTGACAGAGACAGACATAGGACCTGATATGGCCCACAGGCCAGAAAATGCCCAGGTCTGGACTAGATAATGCTGGACATCCTGCAGCCAGGAAATGAGATAGCCTCTATCTGACTTGCTGCAGCTTCTAATGCACATTGTGAGAAAATCACAGTGTGCAGTGAAATCAGAGTAAGCTATTTCAGTCCACGAGAGTCGGTACAACTTTGCAGGACTAGAGAAAGGTGTGGCTAGAGAAATTGAACTCATGTGTGATGAACCAGAGTTAAGTTATGTTTTAACAGGGGTTGGCAAACACCTTTTTCACACAGTCCACAGTACTGTATATCCCATTATAAAAATCAGTAAAAGCACAAGAGAAGGGCGTATTATATTCTGGAAATAAAAATGTACTGTAAAAAAACAGCCGCCTTCACCAAAAATTCGAAGTATTAGAGGTTTTTGTAAAATATATATATGCCTAAATGCTTAAATTCACTAAAGCATGCCTAGATTGCTCTTTAAGCCATGCCAAGTAATAAAAGATCTTTTCATAACAAAGAGGTTGAACAGACCTATTAGATAAATAACTTCCAGCGGAGGTGGCGATGTGGAGCCATTTAAAACTTCACAAACTATCATTCTCCGCGATCGTCAAAGCATTTCGGGGAGAGAGATATACTATCACCTTGTTCAACCTCCACGATAAAATTAATTTGCTTTAGATAGACTCCATTAATTGTTCATAAAAAAGATCAGACTCGTTGCTTTTATAGAGACCAGCGCGTCATCAAGAATACACAATGCCTATAGCAAATTGGCCTGCCATTAACTGCGGCAATGAAATCCTTGAGGGAAAAAAAAAAAGAATTGTGTAGGCATTTCAATATCTCAGACTAGCATTACTTAAGTCTCCTTTTGGCTTGCTGTCCAATATAATTCTTAACAGCTACTGCGGCATTTCTCCAGTGAGGCTGAAGGATGACAGATATATCGAGAAGACACATTATTTTAGTTCTCTTCAGTAGTATGAAAATTCCTTGGTCGTTGTCTTTCTTGTTTCAGGTAATTAAAGATTGGCGTGTCTGACCATTTGCCTTCAGTCTGGGCTCTGGGCAGATATAAAAGACACAGATTAATACAGCTCTGTATTCATTAATATATCAGCGGAGCTCAATTCCCATATCCACAGCATACGTATGCCTTAGGCCTCATTCACACGAGAAAAGGCTGGCACGTACAGTTCCGTGCTGTGTGCACCGCCGTAACGGGCTGCTCCCGGGAAGGACAGGTGTTGCGTGTGATTAGTACGCAGCCCCTGTCCTTCTCTATGGGACTACGCGGCCATACGCCCCCCTATGCTCACCTCAAGTGCAGGTCCGTAGGGTGCAGTTGCCCCGGCTTGAACGAAGTGCAGTTGCCCCTAGACTGCACTTGGGGTGAGTCTAGGGCGGAGCTGTACGTGCCGACCTTTGCTCGTGTGAATGAGGCCTTATAGTTCACATACCTGCCAAAGTGCCCTCCCTCATTGGCGACACATCAGAGCTGCGGTCACTGCTTTGTCTGATGCTGCTGCCCTTTTCCCATGTGTGTCCCGCACATATCCTCTTCGGCCATTGGGCGGCCACTGATAACAGCAGCTCCTGCTTATGCATACATTGTCCCTGGCACCTGGCTCTATTCTCGGGGTGTACACTACTAGAAAAATTGTTAGTACTGTAGGAGAAGGCTTTTTTTTTTGATGCCTTCATTGTAAATAATAAGAAAAAATGCTATATACATGTTTACATTTTTAAAGCAGGACCTAAAGGAGAACTATGAGGTGAGTGCTTTTCACTCACCTCATAGTTCTAGCTGACCTGTGACAATGACACTGTCACAGGTCGGCTCAGTAGATCGGGAGGTGAGCGAACACATGCCGGTGTTCACTCACTTCTCGATCCTGTCACGGCTCTCTGCCTTGACAGGGGAGGGGCTGGATTCCCCTCCCTGTTCCAATCCACCAGCGCTGACTGGCAGAACGGACGGGGGAGGGGGCGGGTACAGCTGGCTCTGCCTCTAGATAGGCAGAGCCAGCTGTCACTCACGCAGCTAGGCGGATCTCGACATCGATGTTGGGATCCGCTCCAGCGTCTCAGTATACTGCAAGCTGTAGCTCGCGGTATACTGAGCTTATGGTGACGGGAGGACGCTAGTTTGTGTCCTCCCGTTACCCTAAGTAGAACTATGGGGAAAAACACTGAGCCCATAGTTCTCCTTTAAGCTTTGCTTATTTTTTATTTTTTGTTTTTGAGGCACACAGTGTAAGTTCCTTGACTTGCTATCAGACTCTTGCAATCCCAGTACAGCACATTGAGAGATCAAGAGCCAGCACCAGCATTCAGTTCATGTGCTGACAACAGGGGGCAGAGAGATGAGCTCATCACTCCGCTGCTTCTCCTTCACTGTCCAGTCACAGCTTGGGGGCGGGCTCATGACAGCCTGTGCCCAGAGGAAGTGGATAGAATGATGCTGGCTGTCATTCAGCCCAGGTGACTGAGGACACCTGGTGGTGGAATAGAAGTACTTCAGGGGGAGGGGGAGAAGGTGTTACAGTTCTGGATCATTAGTGAGCTTTGCAGCAAACATTTATTTTGATTTCACCATACAATGGGCTATTTTTTCTTTTTTTTATGTTTGATGATAACAAAAGCTGAGGAGAATGGTGCTTTTAGGGTGTCTCTATAGGCATGAAAGACACATTATAGTACAAACACATCTTTATTATAAAATTGTTAATAAATAAGATCTATGGAAAAACATACACATAATACCGCTGGCACTATAATAGGTATCAGCAGCAACTCCATCGATACAGTATTGCCTAAAATGACTTTAGGCATTAGGCCTCCCTGGACTCCACCAACACATTCTATGTATTGACTTTCACACCCGAATCCCGAAAAACGAAATAACACAAATCCGAATTTAAAACGAAACGAAACAAATTTTTTGGCAGTGCACATGTCTAATCAGCAGTACAATAAACAATTTTCCAAACATCAATTCTCTTATGAACATAAATTCGTCACATAATGTCTTTGCAATTATCATCCTGAAATTTTGCATCGATGTGCCGTGGGTCCAGCCTGAAGGATGTATAGAATATGTTCGTGGGGTCCAGGGAGGCCTAATGCCTACAGTCATTTTAGACAATACTGTATCGAGGGAGTTGCCGCTGATACCTATTATAGTGCCAGCGGGATTATGTATGTGTTTTACATAGATGTTATTCATTAACATTTTATAATAAAGATGCATTTGTACTATCTGTTTTTCATGCCTAGAGAGACACCCTAAAAGCCCTATTCTCCTCAGCCTTTGTTATTAATGTATAGTTCAGGGTGTGGTGTCCCGTTATTTTCGGTGGCTCAATTTTTGGTTATTTTCGGTAGCTCAAAAAACTGTTTTTATACAATTTTTTTATGTTTGACTGAAGTTTTGCTTTAAAGTGACATTACATTCAGGAGTTAAAGGAGAACAATGAGGTCAGTGCAAATCACTCATCCTCATAGTTGGAGCGACGTGTGACAATGAAACTGTCACACGTGGGCTCAACAGATCGAGAAGTGAGCAAAGGCGTACCGTCTAGATCATCTCCCTGCAGAGAGAGGTGACGATCAGTTACCGCTCCCCGTAGGGATTCCCCCCTCCCCTCTCCGATCCTCCAGCGCTGAGTGGAGGAACGGATGGGGAGGGGGTGGGAACAACTGGCTCTACCTCTAGATAGGCAGAGCCAGCTGTCATTCACACAGCTGGGTGGATCTCGACAGCATTGTCGGGATCCGTCTCGGCTGCGGCGGATCTCAGTATACCGTGAGCTGTAGCTCGGGTTATACTGAGCTTTGGGTCACTGGAGCATGTTAGTATATGTCCTCCCAAGACCCTTAAGAGAACTATGGGGAAAAACACTTACCCTATAGTTCTCTTTTAACTCTTAAATATGCATTCAAATAGCCTAAATATTAACAAAAATCTATCTTATTTTTCCATCAATTGGCTGTAGATCCTCAAATCATCTCTGAATTGGTGCTGACACTGTCCTTCCTTCTGGAGTAGCCACCGCTCCAAGCTCGCTCCTGTGATGGACTACAATCTCAATACAAATTAGTAACATAAGTAACATCAACTTTGAAGGAGGCATACTAGTGGATAAGTCCACCATAATGTACCAGTATTTACATGAATTTAGTTTGGCTGTAAGTGAATGAACTTGGCAGGACCTGTGTTTAGTTTGATGAACATTAATAAATACAGAAGTATAGATGTGTATGAAGTTCTACACTTAGGTTGGGTAGAGCAAGCTGTGCACTGTCGATAATATTTGATATGTATGTATATGGTTTTGGTTTCTATCCCTTTTAATATGAATATATATAAATAAACCTAATTTCAGGCACAGTTCAAGTCAAGTAGTTTCAGGTGCGGCTTGTTTTATTGCCTTAAGTTGTGTTAACTCAAATGGAAAGAGCACACTGCATTACAGAAAATGCTTTTACATGTATCTCCTGCTGTAATTGTCATAAATAGCCCTGAAAGCTGTTGTCATGCATAATTTATGTCAGTCTCACTTAGAGTGTAAATAGGAGACGGCGATTTCCTCTTTCCTTATCACTGTGTGAAATTTCAGCAGAACATTTTCGTTTTATGGGCGATATAAGACTTATAGCACATCGTATGGATGGGTACGTGTTTCCCATTCCTGACATTCCTTTTGATTCTTACTGGTAAAGTAAATGTTCATATTTCATTGAAAGTGTCACATGACTTGTAAAGGGACCCTGCCAGACAGTAGACACGGCCAAGGACTTTGCTTGCTTCTCTGCCATGGATTCCCAGAAGTAGAGTAGAGGACAATGTGTAATAGTGCGTAGGTCGATCAAAGAAGAGCTTGTGATCAAATAAAGTAAATGTAAACCTTAAATATATTTTTTAAAATCAATTTCTCACTTCTTGTAAACAAAGACAGCTCACCCTTTTTATTTATTCCAGAGAGTATTGATAAATGGCTCTTTTTCAGATTGGTCTAAGGTCATGAGTGGCGTGCCCCAGGGTTCTGTGCTAGGCTTCGTACTGTTTAATCTGTTTATTAACAATATCGGGGAGGGCGTCAATAGCCATGTATCTGTACTTGCTGATTATACTAAAATCGGAAGGGTAATAGACACGGACTTAGACATCATAACATTACAAGAGGACCTGGATAAAATAAGGGAGTGGGCAACTATATGGCAGATGAGTTTTAATGTTGATAAATACAAAGTAATGCACTTATGGGTTAAAAATAGGTAAGAGGAATACACATTAATGGATACTCCACTCCTGAAGTCAGAAATGGGAAAAGATTTGGGGGTCATACCCAGATAGCAAGCAATTGAGCTGCAAGTTTGAAAATGACTTGCTAAACTATTGCAGACTTGCCAAGCATTACAATTGTGTTGCACAATTACATCAAGTCTGCATTGCAAGTCTCCAGACCAACGAGCTTGCAGAGCTCTTGCTAAGACCTGCAGGACTCTTGCTGTAGACTTGCCAAGCAAATTTGCTACAAATTCAAAAAGTGTCAACTAGAACTTGTGCTGCAAGTGTTCTGCAAGTCTACAACTTGCCAGGAATGTGTGCAGCAAGTTAACAAAATTACAATTTCAGCCCACCACAAGTTTGTAGCAAGTTATCCTTGCTATCTAGTAGACTACAGATTGAATGATTGAATAATAGCTTGTAATTGAATAATAGCTTGTAATGCCAGGCTGCAGCAAACAAGGCAAACAGAGTACTTTCTTGTATTAAAAAGGGGATGTACTGTAGAGACAAAGTGATAATTTTGCCACTTTGTAGATTGCTAGTTCGGCCTCATCTGGTGTATGTGGTCCAGTTTTGGTCACCAATCCTTGACTTTCAAATACCGTCTATTAATTTATGTGCTGTATCCTGTTGTCTGCTGTATCCTGCTGGACATAATAAAGCTTATCTTGGATGAACAGTTATTTGGTTATATGGTAATGATTGCCTGCGCTGATTATATCTGCTTATACAGGCCAGGCATGGAGGTCTCAGCAAGGGATAAATCGCTTATACAACAATCAGAGTCAGAATAGTATGTATAAGATAAACTAAGAGTACCCATACCCTTGTGTCTTGCGTTCATTGAGGAAGGTATCCAAATGTTTTTTTTAATTAATGTATACCCTCAACTAATACCACTACCTGGGGAAAGGGGTGCCACAGGTTTACCACTCTGACAATAAAGAATCCCCTTCACAGTTTGAGATTAAACCTTTTTTCTTCCAATCTCATATGGTGGTCTCTTGTCTTCTTAAACTACCTTACAGTAAACAGTTTGTTCCTGATTCTACCATCACCATTACCATACATTACAATCATAATCACCTCTTTTCCAAAGCAAACAAGTCTAATTTATGTAATCTTTCCTCATAGTTTAGGTCCTACAATCCACTTATTAGTTGTGTTGCCCTTCTTTGAACTCTCTCCAGCAAACTTGACTCATTGATCTTTATATATGAAGGTAACAAAAAACTTTTTAGAGTGATTTTTATTGAAGACTATTGTTTGTTTGTTTTTTTTGTTTGTTTTTTAAACGTTCAAATGTTGTATTTATTTACAATTTTTACAGTTATTTTAGCTATTCCACAGGAAGCACAATAGTCCAAAAGATCCAATGCTTAGAACAATTTTGTTAGTCAGTTCACACTCTGAAAATCCCTATTTCTGTTCAGTGTAGTGACCCTCTTTTAATACATTTGCAAACATTCAACCATGTAATAGCCTGTTCTGATCCCTAACATAATACTTTGCCCCTTTCTCCATCAGCCCATTCCTGGGTTTCATTGTTGCTAAAACCAACCATCAAGAGGACCCTGCTCCTATACCACATGACACTCATGTAATGATGTGTAAGCACCACCCAATGCACACAGTACCATGAGCCCCCAGCGGTGTGATGATGTGCCCCCAGGGGCACACAGAAAGTGGCTTAAATGTCACTTTCTGCAAGCATGGAAAAATACATGTTCATCTTGACAGAATCCAATGTCTTTATAACTTCCTGGGCAAAGTGAAGTCTCAAAGTCAGCTTTCCAAGTTCTGTTCTCTGAACTAAATAACATCTCCTCTTTTTGTTATGGTGATGAGGTGAGGGGCAGATGTTTGTAGTTCAAATCAGGAGAGCAGCCTAGGGTGATGATGATGCTCCTCAACAGATATGGTACAGTACAGTAAGTGTCATTCTAGGACAGGAAATGTGTTACTGGTAAGATTCGCAGATGAGAAGAAAAGAGTGATAAACCCTAAAAAACTAAAGCAGCCACCACATCCAAGGATTGGCAAGCTGAAATGTATTGAATGTCTGTGTTAGGGTTAAGAATAGAGTATATCCGACCACACTCCCGACTAGAATCCCAATACAAAAAAATAGGTGCTAGTATGACCTGCGGATGGCGCCATGTGAATCCAAGTGTATAAATAGTCATCCGAGCACCAAGGTCCAACTTGTTGAGACTCCTTTATTCAGACGCTAAACATACATGGTGACACTAGTGGACAGCAACATTTCAGAACCTTTGGCTGTCCCTTCATCAAGCGAACACAGTGACACTGTCAGGGTTATTCACAAAAGGGTGAAGAGTTTGGAGAAGGCAGAAGAAGTGAACAATCTAGGACAACATCGCTGAACTGGAAAAATTCTCCAATTCAGCTCACTTTCCAGTGCAGCACTGCAGGTCCCTGGTTCGAATCCCGGCCAGGATCACTATTATGCAAGGAGTTTGCATGTTCTCCCTGTGCTTGCGTGGGTTTCCTCCGGGTACTCCGGTTTCCTCCCACACACCAAAGACATGCTGGTAGGTTCATTGGCTCCTCTCTATGTTGGCCCTCTATGTATGCATGTGAGATAGGGACCTTAGAGTGTAAGCTCCTTGAGGGTAGGGACTGATGTGAATGTGCAACTATGTAAAGTGCTGCGTAAATTGTTGGCGCTATATAAATACCTATAATAATAATGTTGTCCTAGATTGTTCACTGCTTCTGCTTTCTCCAAACGCTTCACCCTTTTGTGAATAACCCTGTGTTTTTGCCTGTTGAAGGGACCGCCAAAGGTTTCTGAAACATTGCTGTCCACTAGTGCCACGGTGTATGTTTAGCGCCTGCATAAAGGCATCTCAACATGTTGGTCCTTGGTGTGCGGGTGACTATTTATACACTGTGTTAAGGTTAAGAAAAGGGTTACACACTACTGGGCTACTTATTTTGAATTTTTTGGTTTACAGTGAGTTAGATTTTAGTAGGGATTTACTAGTATCGGTATTGGTGCCGATGCAGAGTATTAGGGTGTATAATAATATGCTCCGATACCTTCCCCGATACTGGAACTTCCGATCAGAGGAAGATTTCTTCTGAACTGCAGTGCCGTAGGGGAACATGGAGCCGGCTTCCCGGGCAATCAGGAAATCAGGTGGCGAGTAATGATCTGCCTCATGGCTTCTTGATTGGCCGGGAAGCCGACTCCATGCTGATTGGCTGGCAAGCCGGCTTCCCGGCCAATCAGCATCGGTCCGGATGAACAGCTGACTCCTTGCTGATTGGCTGGGAAGCCGGCTTCCCGGCCAATCACCATCAAAGAGGCTGAACAGCTGTCTCAATGCTGATTGGCTGGGAAGCCAGCTTTCTAGCCATTCAAAATGGAGCCAGCTTCTGGGCCAATTAGGCAGCCAGGAGGTGGGTCCTTATTCACCGCCCAACTTTCTGATTGGCCAGGAAGCTGGCTCAATGCCAATTGGCTGGAAAGCTGGTTTCCTGGCCATCCACAATTGAGCAAGCCAAACAAGTTGGAGCCGGCTTTCCAGGCAATCAGGAAGCCGGGCAGTATGTCATTGCCGGCCGCCCGGCTTCCTGATTGGAGGCCGGCTCCATGCCAGTGGAAGCACCAGTACTCAGTATCAGCGAGTACGGAAAGCAAAATATCGGTACTTGTACTCGATACACAAAAAACAGTATCGGTGCATCCCTAGATTTTAGTGTACAATAAGTGAATTATGTGATCTGCCATTACTGGCCTCATTCTAAAAATGCAGTTTGCCTAGCTATGTCTGGTTTCACATCTTACGACAGGGTACAGACCTGAAACAAGCATACAGTAAAGGCAAGTCAGAAAAAAAAGACTCAATTCATTTTTTTCTTTACTTTTTCTGTATCAATGAGTCAGAAATATCTGTAAAAAATAAGTCAAGGCAACTGGACTTGTATTTTTCTTGAAGACGTTTCACTGGTCATCCAACTAGCTTTCTAAAAAATAGAAAAGCTTTGAGAAAGCTGGTTGGATGACTTATTTTTTACAGATATACCATGACCTAAATGAATGAGAACCTTCACAGACAATTAGTCAGAAAGTATTGAAGCTCCACATGACAGCCAGGTAATAAGCATTTAAAAAAATATATGTCTCTGATGACAGGTACACTTTAAAAATACAGCAGATCTAGGAGCACTTAGGAAGCAGGCACTTTCTGTGCTCATCGGAATTTGTTTTCAGGTAAACATTTTTTGCTTTGTTGCATCAAGCACTTCGCTGAATGAATACAGATGGGAATTGTGTATTGTGCTTCCCCACTTCGAGTGCTTATGTTTTAATAAAAAATGGATACTTTTGTTTACTTTGCTTTTTAAATTTAAACATTTGTTTACATTTAGGCAGAGGGAGAATTGTGTAATGGTATTTTGCAGTACCGTTGAAATGAATAGATACTTTTGTTTCCTTTGAGACAGCCAAACCCGTGTTTCTCAGTTAGTGAATATTGCACTTTAACTTTTTAGTTTTAATGGAAACTTCGAATCTCTGAGTCCATGTGAGTAGTTTGCAATAAAGATTGTTATTTCCATTTCTATTTTCTTATGCTGTATTTAATTTTTAATGTCCGTGTTACCATTCTGTGGCCTCTTAGAAATAGTACCTGCACAGGGTTTGTATTGTTATTATTTTATATTTATAAAGCACCATCATTTACCATGGTGATGTACAAATCAGTATATTTAACAAGGATAGCACAGGATTTGCAATGCATACTACTAGTACATACAGTTGTTGTCACCAGGGATGACTAGCAGGCAAGTCATATGCTACAGTGATGTAAGTCCTCAGAGAGATGGTTAACACAAACAGCAGCCAGTAGCAGAGTTAGCATATAGAATCTGGAGCAGACAAATTAATCTGAAACTTCAAAATCTGAACTGAAGACTGAATATCTGTGTCAGGATTGGGATCGGAACCCAGGGCCTATGCTGTGTCTGGCAGTGGCTCTACCTGCTGAGCCACTCTGAAACCTTGGATAGCTCCTTGCCTGCTCTCATGTGTAATCCTCAGGTAAGCCTAGTTTCTGCTGAACTATGAACTCCTTGCTCCTCCCTTGAACTTCCTATTTTAGCCACACCTCTGCACTTCCTGTTTGCCAGATTATTGTGCTCCTGCCGTTATCTTGCTTCCTGCTCCATCTGTGCTACAATCTGCTCATACTGCTACCTGTGTACCAACCTTTGGCTGCTGATTCACCAACTACTCTCATCGTCTTCTGCTTCATACCCGATACCTTTGGCTACTGACCTCGGCTTGTTCTCTGACTATGCTTCTGCCTGCTCCCATACTACTACCGCCTGCTTGTGTACCAAACCCGGCCTGTTATACCACGAATTTGCCTGCTGTTTCAGGTACTGGACTCTGAGCCTGATCCCAGATCGTGACAATCTGAGTCCAAGTTGCAGACAGGTAGACAGAGCAACGACTGACAATAACAGAGATAAAGTAGCAGGCCAATGATCAGGATATGAACAGACAAGTTAAGGCAGTTCAAACAATTCGCAGGAAGGCATTAACAATCAGACAGACATGAATCCAGGGTATGCACAGACAAACTAACCTGATGAATGTCCAGCAGTCTATTTAGACACTACTAATTGAGACAGATGTGCACTGTAGAGATCTGAGCTGAAGTGCTGAGTAGCAGTCAGCAAATAGCTACAGGTCGAGGCTGATTGTAACACTTAGCAACAAAGAGCAATAACAGGACTCAAGTAGAGAAGCAGCCCTGACAATACAAGATTACACTCTAGAGGCATAAAGGGTAAAATAAAGGGGTAAGGAAAGTGAGTAAAGTGTATATGAGATGACAATATGTGCCCTGCTAGACTGAAAACAATAACTTAGCTCTGATTTTATCGTTGTCTAAACAGGTGTGCATGGGAAAGTGCTAAACAGCACATGGCAAGGAATCTCTTGGATTGGCTTGTGAGAATGGGGAAGAGCTTTCGGGTCAGTTCATGAATGCATCTGACCCGAATTCAAGTTATTTGCAGTTTGAAAAAAAGCCAAACATGCCATTGTTTACACTCATAGCAACCAGTTACTTATCATGCACTGGTCTGATTTTGGCCTTTGAACTGTAATCAGATGACTTAGAAGAACCAAATAATGTGCCAGCCCCATTTCTATAAAATTCAGGGTTCCCAGCAGCCTTTTGTTGGTGTGTGTGGATACATAGGGGGCTATTTACAAACGAGCTGAAGGATCCAGCCATAGCTTCGGCTGATCCTTCGGCTCTCTTCGGCCACCGGAGACCTTCAGTACAGTCGAACCGAAGGGCTGCTGTACGGCTATTCACAATAGCCCGTACAGCAGCCGAGGGCGGCCGAGCAGCTCAGCCGAGCCAAAGGCATTTGCTTTTTTCTCGACTGAGCCATCATGCCATGTCTGACACAGGTCCTCCACCTGGTGGTGAAGTGGTTCTTGCTAGGGGAACCCTGGTTTCCATGATGTCCAGCAGCAGGCCAGAAGAGTGTGCGGCCACTTCAAGCAATTATACTTAATGAGCTATTGCCCGTCTGCAATGCAGCGGCAGCACAAACTACCTGTCAACTTTGTGATATGCAATAGATCCTCTGAAAGTGCTTCAGTAGCATGTGTTACAGTTAGTAAAGTACTTTTCTGTGAAATAATTACACTCTAATGTAATGCCTTCATTAAATGCTGAAGTCAGTACAATATTCTGCTACCTTTATTCTATAAACTAATATACTCCAATGTTGATTTTTGGATTTAAAGTGGGCTCATGCCTCCCTGTTTTAAATGCAGACTAGTACCAGTGCTTAATTACTGGGCACAGACTCCCTACAATATTTTGGTGTTCCCTTTCTGTAAAATAAATATATTTTAATATTGATTTTTGAAATAAAGCATGACTGTTGTCTCTCCTGTTCAAACTGCAGCCTACCAATAGTGTTTAAATACTGTCCATGTAATCAATACAGTAAGTCTTATTTTTAAAGTGAAATATATATACCCAATTGTTGTCTTTTGGGATACAAAACGTGTGTGAGGTATATAATTTTGAAAAAACAGCAAGTGTTTAAATACTGTTAATGGAGTCTGTACAATATTCCTTTCTTTTTACAGTGAAAAATATACATTATTTTTCAGCCTAAAAGGTCGCATTAAGTGTGTGATTTTGCAAATATGTCCTACAAGAGAATATTAAAATATATTATTTATGCCGTTTGTACAATATCCCTTTGTTTTCCAGTGAACGATATATACATAATTGTGGATAATTGTCTTCAAAACCTGCATGTGGTATGTGATTTTGCAAATACAGCCTACACCTGATTGATTTTGAAATCTGTCTGCAGTCTGCACAATATTCCTTAGTAACAAATATATACTTTGTTATGGTCTCTTTATTGACTCTTGTCCTCTTTAAGAGAAATTAAAGCTTCTCTCTCTTCAGCGTCTAGGTTGGTGAAGGATCTTTTTTTGGTTGACGAATTGTAACGTATCCCTATGGATGGCTGCGGTATAGATTTCAATAGATTAAAAATTGCCTAGAGGGACAAACGTGCTTTTTACTTTAAACTGCTTCCCAACAGTTTTTAATGAATGCTGATAAGAAGAAAAATGTTGTTTTAATTTGAGTTGGCTCTCAAATTGGAAAAGCTCCACTTCTTAACGCAATTGATTGAGATGCTTAGTGGGACGAAATGACAGTTCTCAACTGAAAAGTTCACCTATTGTAAGTTGTCATCTCAAAAGGTTTATGCCCACACTAGTTTTTCTTTTTTTTTTGTTGACCTCAGTTCTGGTTTTGTGTTTCCTGACCGCCCTGTAGGATCTTGAGTCCTTAAAAATGAGGATTAATGGTCTAGTTATAACCTGGCTTAATTCCTTAAGTACCTTGGGGTGCAGGTTATCCGGACCCACTGCTTTGTTTGCATTGAGCATTTTAAGTCTTTGTTGTATCCCGGTTTCTGTCAACCACTGGGGTATATTTTGAGTTAAACTGGGAGTTTTATCATGTGTGTCAAACCCGTTTCCCTCCCGAGTGTATACTGAGGAGAAAAAAGCGTTCAGCGCCTCGGCCCTCTCCTTGTCGTTTGTGACTAGCTTCCCGCTTCCATCCTTTATTGGGCCTATCTGCTCCTTTCTCACCTTTTTACTGTTAATATATTGGTAAAATGTTTTGGGGTTCTTTTTACTATCTGCGGCGATATGCTTTTCGCACTCAGTTTTAGCTGCCCGGATTTCTAGTTTGCATTTTGGTGTGAGCTTAATCATTTCAGGATCTTTTCTGTAAGTAGATCACTCTCTGGGGATTAAGGTTCCTCTTTTGTAACATGCATTTATATTTGTGGGGGTTGTTTTTGTGTATTTTCTTTTGGAACCACCCTCACATTTGCTGTCCAACGTTCTCCCATTTTTATTTTTTGCTCAGATTTCACCTTTAATTTTTGTCCCAATCTCCCCCTTTCTGTATTTTTTAGATTGTTCTCCCTTTCTTTTTTTTTAATTCCCCTGTCATGTGCACCATTATCCAGCAACAGTTCATTGAACAGTTGGTGGCAAATAATTAGGCCTTGACTATGCTCAGTGGGCCTATCCTGGTGTACTGGAGCATATTCCAATCCAGTTGGCATGCAAGCCTCAGTAGCACTTCTGCTTTTAATACTGAAAGCAGGCATTGGGCCAGGTAGGACATGAGTGGCTTAAATCGCAACATTCCTCATTTTTTTCCCTACATTTATTGTATCTTTGCTACCAACTGCACTTTTGGTTTCTTCCCACACTCCAAAGACATGCTGGTAGGTTAATTTGCTCCTGTCTAAATTGGCCCTGGTATGCATGTGAGATAGAGACCGTAGATTGTAAGCTCCTTGAGGGCAGGGACTGATGTGAATGTGCAATTATGTAAAGCGCTAGAAAATTGTCAGTGCTATATAAATACCTGTAATAAATAAATAGGGCTGATTGCATCACACCTGATGTGTACTGATATGTGTACTTATAGTTGGCTCACACAGCCTTAAGCTGGCCATAAACCTTACAACCATTGCACAACTTTTGTTGTGCGATGGTTGTAAGGTCATTAAAATTTTGTACGACCTGCCCATCTTGGACAGGCAGATCGTACTTGCAATCATCGCAAGCCCTCCCCGCCCTGAGTGCTGCTAATATTTTGAACCCAATCTGCATGATGATGCCAGCCCTGGAGTTGGTCCATGACAGCCTGAGCTCAGAGAAAGCCCAGTGCAACTCGGGTGCCATTAGAAAATAGTGCGATCGGTGGTGGTGGGCGATTCCGTGACCACGTGCCCATCTGCATGGTTTTGTGCACGATGGCCGCGCGGTCACGGATCATCATAGTGTGAACCTGGCCTTAAAGAAAAATCTGTAGCTCTAAACATTTTTAATTGTCGTGCAGTCACAGACATCAGAGCTGTGGATACATCAAGCGGGGAAGTTAATGTCATAATCTTGTTTTTCTAAAAGAACATGTATGTCATTATTATGGCAGACGTCTGCTAAAGTGGAGACAGACCGTCAGAGAAATTCACAAATGTGGACTGAGACATCAAGCTAGGCTTGTTACATTAATCTCTATCACTCTTGGACAACGCGGGTAAATACATGTGGCAGTAAATGCGGAATATGTGGATGGCCTTTCTCTGCAAAGTATGCAAACAACATACAAATGAGTAAGTATGGAAAACATGTTCAGCTGTAACTGTTCTACCCCATCTGTGCTCGGCATAAAGGCATCATGGTCAAAGTGGACCTAAACATAGAAGTCATGGCAACAGTGCAGTGTCAGATTCCTCGCATCACCTTTCAACATCTCGTGGAGTCAATGTATGTATTTATGGCTGTCCTAAAGTGATTAAATTCAGAATAAACTTTAATGTTTTTGCATTTGTGATGGAAGTTACAGTATGATATACACACGCACCAGATGTTTCAGGAAGCCGGTTGTGTACTGCAGTCGTAAAAAATAAAATCTGCAATGCAACCGAAACACATTAAAATAATAAAAAATAAATCATGAAATTCCGGCATAAGTTTCCCCCCTCACTTCACCTATATGTTCAATTACATTTTTGTTAGAGTGCAACACTGTGCTGCTTTTATCGGTTATTAACCTGTGTCAAACGTTGGAAAGACAATACATTTAATAAGCCAAAATAAAAACAGGCCGTTTCCCCCCTCCCCCCTCTCTAGTAGCTGTAATTTATCAGGCTTGAAGCCATCATGCTCATTTGAATAATTGACATCATTATCTGTCAGGTCTCTTGGCGTAGACGGGCAGTCATTATGAGATCATTAGACGGAGGGTTGTAATAAGGTTAAAAGGGCAAGAGGGGCTGCATTTTAATCACTGGAGAAGAGACTAGCGATACGGGCCTTCGGGGAGAAACCATCGAGGCAGCCAGAGGATTTTTCTTTTAATGACCAAATCAAGTTAGGAACATCACCACCTGTGCCTGGATGAACAGTGTAATTTCAGTCTAGAATGAGAAGTGGCTTGGAACGCTGGCTCAATCAGTCTTTACTATTTTGGCCATAAGTACGGACGGGGTACGGAGGAAGCAGAGAGCTGAGAATGGATGAGGAAAGGTTCAATTTCATTTCATGGAAATTAAAAGAAAAGCATATGGACATATATGTGAAATCAATAATGTATATGGAAAAAAAATATTCTTTCATTCTTTTCTTTTTTTATCATCAGGTAGTATGAAATATTAAAGGTGAACTCCAGGAAAAACAAACAGAGGCATTGTTAATTAAATCTTGGTGTTATTTCGTTTGCATGTGTATAGTAATTCAGCATTAAAATTATATTAAAGTGACACTAAACTCAGGAGTTAAATCTTATTGTTCGAACTACTACAAAATTCAATAAAGACATATTGTTGAAAAAAAGAATGTATTTGCCCATCTTGGATATTAACAAAAATGTATCTTATTTGTGTATCACTCGGCTGTAGATCCTCAAATCATCTCTGAATTGGTGCTGACACTGTCCTTCCTTCTGGAGGGGGGCTACTTTTGTTCCCCATGGTCCCTGTGTGTGTTGTAAAGTAGTCACCGCTCCAAGCTCGCACCAGTGATGGACTACAATCTCAATAAAAATGAGTAAACTAAACGTGAGATTGTAATCCATCCCGAAAGCGATCCTGGAGCGGTGACTACTTTACAATACACCCACACAGGGACCATGGGGAACAAAAGTAGCCCACCCTCCAGAAGGAAGGACATTGTCAGCAACAAATCTACAGCCGAGTGATCCACAAATAAGATACATTTTTGTTAATAATTAAGGTTCTTGAATGCAGTTTTAAGATTTAACTTTTGAGTTTAGTGTCACTTTAACTAGGTAACCATTGTTGCTTATCATTGCATATGCTGAATGAGTCAATAAGGGACATTCCCTTCCTTTTCTTCTATAAGAGGTAGGAACTTCTTTAATATTCCAGGTTGCCAGCAACAATGTAGGTTGTGATTAGTAATGAGCGAACTGGCCTGGGTTCAGTTTACTCGGATGTTCACCAAACTCAGCCAGAACTCCAGGTTTGGTGAATGTCAATGCAAAAGGAACCCAGGGCCATGTGTGTCCCAGCAATCAGTGATGTTGAGTGACCTGCTGTGTAGCCTGCACAACATCAAAGGTTGCTAGGATGCAGGTGACACACCATTACAACCAGTGATGCTGTGGGGCCACCAGTGTCATAGGTTTTATAGTATGCCCATCTGCATCCTAGCAACCACTGATGCTGTTAGGGTTGCCACCTTTTCTTCCAGCAAAACCCAAACATTGTATCGACTGACGGAAAATCATTTTTGTAAATATCACAGTCGAGACTATTTTCAGTGGGGGGTCAGTAGCCCCTATCTTCATTTTGGTTGCCCCTGTCTGCGTGGCATCTAGTGTCCAGGTTTCAGCTGCCATGAAACCCGGACACAGCATTCAAAACCCTGGCTGTCCGGGTGAATCCTGGACAGGTGGCAACCCTAGATGCTGTGCATCTCAGCAGGCAGACAACCAATTATGCTTTGCATGTGCATTGGTTACTAGGAAACAGACAGAAGTTTAATGGGTAGGTTAACTGGTCAAACTGTTCCCCAATCCAGACTCATGGTCAACCCATGCCTAAGGCTCATTCCTAGTTGTGATGAGTTTGCCTACAAGAAATTTCAGCGTGCTTTGCAAAGAGTTTTGTGGCTACACCCTTTAACACGTGTTTGTCTGTTATCCACTGCAGCCTGTGATTGGACAATAAAGAAGCAGCAGTACACTGTAAAGGTGATCCCTGTGCTCTTCTGTCCTGCAAGCATGTTGTCTGGGGTAACACTGACAACACTGTGCAAATCAGTAGAGCGCTAATTGGCTCTAAGTCCCCGTTCACACCAGGACATTTTGGTCATGCAGATTATTCCGCGCTGAAACGCCTACATAAACAATCTCATACATTCCTATGGGGACCATTCATGCAAGCACGTGCTTCCGCACGATCCGACATGCCTGCCCCCCAAAATGCTCCCTAAACTACTTTTCTCGTGCTGATCAGCACGTCTTCCATATAGATTTCAATAGAAACGTGCTGATCAGCGCATTTTGGGTGTTTTTTATTTTGTGTTTCAGCGCTGAAACGCAATGAAAAACGCCAAAAACACCCTTTCAAAAATCGTGCGGAAACCGCGCTGGAACGCTGCCGCCCTGGTGTGAATGGGGCCTCAGTACTAGTCCCTTCCTCTATGTGACTGCTACTTCTATATAAGATTACAGGAGGTTCACTCAGCTACTTATATTGGTTCCATCTAAAAATACCATTTAAGTGTATCTGAAGCCAAAAAATGTTTTCTTTGGTTTTGGATAGAGTGGAGAGAGGTCAAAGGTTATGTCAAGTTTTAATTTGTTATACTGCAGCATATAAATAAGATGAGAACAAAATAGAATCAGAAGTACAATGGACAATCAGAAGCATGACCTATGTTCAGAGTTGATCTCTGTTTGGAGTTGACCTATGTTCGGAGTTGACCTGTGTTCGGAGTTGACCTGTGTTCGGAGTTGACCTATGTTCGGAGTTGACCTGTGTTCGGAGTTGACCTGTGTTCGGAGTTCTCTTGTGTTCTATGAAACACATGGGAAATGATGTTTGTGGTTTCTCTCAAACTCAAACTTATTGTTTTATGTTAATTATCATGTTGGCCTAAACCATACTTGGCTACTGTACAAGGACAAATTAATATATAGGCTCCACAGCTTGACCTAAGTTCAGAGTTGACCTATGTTCAGAATTGACTTGAATTCACAGTTGACCTATATTCAGAGTTGACCTAAGTTCACAGTTAACCTATATTTAGAGTTGACCTATGTTCTAAGTACTCTTGTGTTCTATGAAACACATGAGAAATTATGTTTGTGGTCTCTCTCAAAGCTATTGTTTTATGTTAATTATCACGTTGGCCTAAAAAACCATCCTTGGCTGCTGTACAAGGACAAATTAATATATAGGCACCAAGGTTGATAAACAGCATTATCTGAGATAGACAGGAATTTCCCAATCATTGGATTCGTGCCTGGAATATGGCTTAATGCTGAAGATGATGTATAAAACGCCTCTTGCTCTTCTTTGTATTTATCACACTGTCATTATCCAGCTTTGTGATCCGATTCATTGTATAATTCAGTAAACCACACATAGACGATTGAAAGCTATCTTGGTTGATGTCCTTCATTTTGAGACTCTACTCAACGGTACACTCCAAAGTGAATCTTTTTTATCCTGAAATAAATAATGTAATTAATTATGGAAAATATTTATATAAAATAGCAGGGATGTGCCAAAAAGTAGGAAGAAGAGGCAACCACCTAGGATGCTTCAGCAGGATGGGTGCATAAAAAGGGCAGGATCTTCTAACTATACTGCTGAAGTGGTTCACAACTTTGAAGGACCACATTGGTCTTTTTCCCTATAGGACCTGGTTTCAGGACTGTGAACATCATAACCAGTGACAGCTTGGTCACTAAGCTGGGTGCACGCTAATAGATGTGCTATCAGCATAGAACAGTTGGCCAGTTGACACATATATATGTATAGCCATGTTAAGGCCCATCTTCCAGTATGATGCATATACACTATAATGCCAAAAGTATTGGGACACCCCTCCAAATCATTGGATTCAGGTGTTCTGTGAAATTTCCTTGCTACTAAATATTCCACTGTCAACTGTTGTGGTATTATAACAAAGTGGAAGCAACTGGGAACAAAAGCAACTCAGCCATAAAGTGGTAGGCCACGTAAAATTACAGAGCGGGGTCAGCGCATGCTGAAGTTCACAGTGCACAGAAGTCTCCAACTGTCTGCAGAGTCAATAGCTACAGACCTCCAAACCTCTTGTGCAGTGGTGTAAAGCACGCCACCTCTGGACTCTAGAGAAGTGGAGACGTGTTCTCTGGAGTGACCAATCACGCTTCTCTGTCTGGCAATCCGATGGACGTGTCTGGGTTTGGCAGTTGCCAGAAGAATGGTACTTGCCTGGCTGCATTGTGTCAAGTGTAAACTTTGGTGGAGGAGGGATTATGGTGTGGGGTTGTTTTTCAGGGGTTGGGCTTGGCCCCTTTAGTTCCAGTGATGGTAACTCGTAAGGCACCGGCACACCAAGACATTTTGGACAATTTCATGCTCCCAACTTTGTGGGAACAGTTTGGGGATGGCCCCTTCCCTTCCAACATGACTGCACACCAGTGCACAAAGCAAGGTCCATAAAGACATGGATGAGCCAGTTTGGGGTGGAGGAACTCGACTGGCCTGCACAGAGTCCCAATAGAACACCTTTGGGATGAATTAGAGCGGAGACTGCGAGCCTGGCCTTCTCATCCAACATCAATACCTGACCTCACCAATGCGCTTCTGGAAAAATGGTCAAACATTCCCATAGACACACTCCTAAACCTTGTGGATGCCTTCCCAGAAGAGTTGAAGCTGTTGTAGCTGCAAAGGGCGGGCCAACTCAATATTGAACCCTACGGACTAAGACTGGGATGCCATTAAAGTTTATGTGCGTGTAAAGGCGTCCCAATACTTTTGACAATATAGTGTATGTGCTACACCAGCTGGAAGGTGGTAGGCTATAGATGTTTATTAATATTTTATCAGTTAGAGAGACAATGAGCCTTTTTTCTAGCCTCCCTTTGATGGGTAGATCCACCCAGGGCAGCCATCAGGGGGGTACGGCAGATACTCATGTAAGGGGCACAGGCAGCCTGGGGGGCCCGCCCGGGTCCCTTACATGACTATCGGCCGACGGTGAAGGATGAGGAGGTGGAGGCCTGGCCCTAGCACAGCAGGGCCCCAGCATTGTAGCTCCAGTGGCTTTGAGACAAGCTAGGGCCCCATCAGCGACTCTGCTCGTCTGATGTCGGACTGGCCGGAAGTGACGTCACTTCTGGCTGGTCCGGTGGCAGATGATGCCATGTGTGTAGGTAAGAGGAGCTAGGAAGGAAGGAAGGAAAGGAGGGAGGGATGCAGCCCTGACCAGCCCACCCGAGACCCCTTCAGAGCCCACCATAGACAGTCTCAGATGGGCTGTGCAGCATCTATGGTGGGCTCTGCAGGGTCACTCTCAGATGGGTCCTGTGTCCAGCGTGTCACTAAGCCCTGTGTCCAGCGGTGCGGGGGAGGGGGGGCCCGGCCTTAAGCCGTGTAAGGGGCCCTACAATTTCTGATGGCTGCCCTGGATCCACCCTCTCTTGTTGACTATTGTCATTAATTGGAAACCCAGCGTTTTAGAGATGTCACTGAAACATGAGGTGAGGATGAAATCTCACCTTGCAACCTTCACAGCCTCTCATAATAAAGTAGACAATGCTGCAGTGGACTGAGAGAGGAAGGTGCCGGAACCAGTAAACACCCTGCTTTGTGTTTTAATTGGCTCAGCTTTAGGAACATCCAAAATATGAAGATTCTTGTGACGTTATCAAATAACGGGACAGTAAATGTGAAAGCCGAAATGAATGTCAGCAAACAAGTTCTGTCCTTAACTTCTGTTGAAACACAGAGAGGGGAATTTATCAAGACTGGAGCAGACAAAATCTAGAGCAGCTGTGCATTGCAACCAATCAGCTTCTCTCTTTTATTTTCAAAGCTTAACTGATGAGAGAAGCTGATTGGTTGCCGTAGGTAACTGCTCCCGATTCTGTTTGCTCCAGTTTTGATAAATCCCCCCGCCCCCCAGAATGTTCACATTTTCTGCACTTTAAATGCACAAATGAGCAAAATAAGAATTTCGTCTTGACAAGGGTATATTAGAGGGATACCGTTCTTACCTGCAACCACCTTGCTTACCGTGGCCTGTCCTCCCACCACCCTTACACTCCCTTGTTCCCAAATAAGACACGCCAGACCTATATGGAGTTTAAAGGCCACAGCAGCCAACTTTTCTTTAATTAAATATAAAACTTTAATACAAAAATAAAACCAAAATATTCTCTGTAAGACACAACAGGTAAAAAACCACAGTGTAAACAACAGTTTTACGTCTCCCAGGTTTCCGGGTCCCTGAAGGCACATATTGTAACAAGAGAAAAGGAACACCGCCCCATACCAAATGTGTCTACGGCTTCAGATGCCTAGTACTGTGTCCCCAGCCGCAACACCACCGCCTCGGGGACGTCTCTCTGCCAACCGTAGACCCATCCAGCCCAAAGTACTTGCTCGACCCTTGAGCACCACTTAAACGGACACCCACACCTCTGATGGGTCCCCAACAAAACATTTTGCATAATAAACTGCGGTATCCCTGCTACCTTCAAGGACCCCAAACCGCCCACGACTGCCGTGACGAAACCAACTGGAATCTAGACAGAAACAAAACACAAATTTAGAAATTAACAAACATCGCATCCTAGGGGCGGGCGGGCGGGAATTACCTTCTCCTGTTGAACTTCTCCTCAAACTGGCCTCTTCCTGCCTCCTCCCCAGGATCCCCACCCATGGAAATCCCACCCTCTCCCACTAGTCTCCAATCAGGAGGAGACCACTCCTGCCTTGTTTTCCTTCATACCTTCATTTATAATTTAACCCCTTATCTCCCTGTCTCCCCTTCTCCCCCTGTCATGCTGTCCCTCTGCACAATTCCCTTTCTTCCTTGTGCTCCATGACTTTCTTTACAGCAGATGCATCTGATAGATATGAATATTACCAGATCTCTAGTATATTACATCCCAATACTCAAATATGTTTTAACATGGCACTTCCATCATGATTTCTATTAGCATAACACAATGTGATTGTGTCATTTACCAGGTGACAGCTATTGCTTTTAATGAGTTGAGTGTTTTAAATGGTAACCAGAGTTACATCTGATGTACAGAAAAGTAAATTGAAAGAACATCCAAAAACTGAGTGGGGTTGGCATAACACTGAGTGCCATCCATGTCTACCTAATGATGACTGAACTAGCAGGACAAGAGACATGTTAGACATGTCCTCAGTGTTCTTTATTTAATTAGCAGGAATACAGAATTTGATGATGAACAATTCTCTGCCAAAAGTCAGGGTACATTTTTCTTTAGGCTAAACTTTTTACTCTCCAGTTAATTCACAAACTTTCAGATTCATTACTGTTTGTAGGGCACTAGGTTCCAGTCACAGTTTCCCCTCCCCTCTCTTCTCTTCTCTTCCCTTCCTTCTCCTTTACTCCCTCTTTCCTTCCTCTCTTCCCAACTTCTTTCTTCCTTCCTTAATTTGTTTCTTCCTTTGTTCCTTCCTTCATTTCTTCCTTCCTTCTTCTCCCTACCTCCTTTCTACTTTTTTTTATTCCTCCCTCAAATCTTAATTCGCTTCTTCCTCTCTCCTGCCTTCCTCTCTCTTACTTCCTTCTTTTTAACTTCCTCTCTTCCTTCTCACCTTTCTCCCTCCCTTGCTTCTTTCTTTCCTTCCTTTTTCTTCCCTCCCACCCTTTGTTCCTTCTTTAATTTCTACCTTTGTTCCTTCTTAGATTCCTTCCCCCCTTCCTTCCTCCCTCCCTCCTTCCCTCCCCTCCTTCCTCCCTTTCTCCCTCATCCTTCCCTTCTCCCACCCTGTGAGTATTTGGACAAGTATCAGTACTTGTACTAGCAAAAATGGTATCAGTGCATCACTTTATATATATTTATAAAAACAAAATCAAACATTAAAACAGAGATGTACAAATCCCAGGAGCTCCGTGTACTTGTACTGAGTACGGTACTTGGTATCGGTGCATCCCCAAGGCCCCATTCACACTGAGCGACACTTACCTATAGCGGATATCCGCACGGCCGGGATAGCGCGATTGTTAGGGCGAAGTTCCAGTGACGATCGCGCGACCTTCGCCGTCGGGCTGCATGCAAAAATAGAAAAATTGTGCGACATCCGCTGGGAAAAGGGTCCTGCACAAGCGATGGCGACAGGCGACATGGAGCTGTGTAATAGAACAGCTCCATTGAAAATCATTGGTCGAGCGACTTCTCTCAATAACGCGCGAGCAAATATGCGCGATATCGCGGCAGAAATCGCACGATTAAACGCTCAGTGTGAATGGGCACTAATACTCAGACTCATAAATATGCAGTTTTGAAGACATAAAAAAAACATTTTATTGTGCAGGACCGCGCGATCCCGGGAAGCTAGTCCCAGGTGTCGTGCGGTGTAGTGCAGGTGTGAACCTAGCCTGAGGGGACAGCAAAGCGGCAGCCAGAGTATCCCAGGTTAGTAAGAGTTCTTAGCAACCTGTGACGCTCTGTCTAGCTTCCTGCCTAGCTCATCGGCATCATCAGTTACGAGGGAGCTGTATGGGGCACTCTGGCTGGTTTCCCGATGAGCTCCTGGCAACAGTTAGGTCAGTGAGCCATACAGGACCAGGAAGAGAGTCACTGACAGCACTGCTCTAACATAGCTGCCCCCCTCCAACCCCCTGGGGCAACCACTATCAGCGAACCCCCCCCCCGAGAGGTACTATCAGCAGCACCACTCCCCCCCATCACTATATGGCCTCAGGTGGCACATAGGGTATGAAGGGCCCTGAGTATAGCACAACTGTTTGGCTCTTTGTGCTGCTTTTCCTTTTCCTTCCCCCAGCCAGAGTTCTGCTTTACAGTAAATTACAGGATGTTGATAATTACGTCACATTCAGGCATTTACACTGTTCACATTTAAAAATACAATTAATTGTGTATCAATGGAGTTCAGCTTTAACAATCTCTATTCGGAGTTGAACTGCCAGTTTCGAGAGCTAACCTCAAGTAACCCAGAAATGTCTCTGAAGGGACTTTGTACACAAAGTATTTTGATCCCTGTTCCAGTTTTCTTTCTATTAAAGTTGAGAAAAAGGAAAAGAAGGAGGAAACGGAATAGGGCAAGTTCCACTCCCTTTCTTTGTTTCCCATGGTCCGTTGTTCACATACACTGCCATCTGGTATTCCCCCACAGATGAATATCTTTCTATGCTTCTTAATTTTTTTACCCAGGTGAAGGAAAGATGAAATGGATAACAGGTGTATCTTTCTCTAATGAACAACAACTAGCTACATTTTTACGTTCTAATGTTGTTCATTAGAGAAAGCTCCCTTCAGCAACCTTAACCCTCTAAAGCTGAATGTTCCATTCAGCTTTAGAGGGTTAAGGTTGCTGAAGGGAGCTCATTACTTCCCCATTTCCTGGTTGAGATTACCTCGCTTCTCACTATGAAGCACAAATACAACAGAATGCTAGTTGGTTTTATATGCAATGTCTTTATCTGTGTGATAAGTAAAGGCTATAAATACAGAAGGTCAAGAATACTATAAATAGTCAAGTTTCATTTCAGAACTGTGCACAGATGCCCACTCCAAATGCCCACTCCAACCCTCTGATTCTTACCTTGTCAACACTCCCCTATTGCTCCTTCCACTGCCTTAGCTGGAAAATAAAAGAATCAGGTGTGCCTAGATATGGGGTAGCATGTGACCTCCTCCTATGTGACAGTTTATAGGTCTAGAAGTTAAATGTTACACGAGCAAGGGAGTGACGTCCCCTGTTTCCCTAGCGTACGACACCATCCAACAATGGTGACTCCAATGCTGGCTGCAACAGTGGAAGGAGATCAAGGGGTTCGGGGGAAGCCCTTTGCGAAGGCAATGGATGTTAAAGAGACACAGTCAGTTCGCCCATTTAAAGCAATATGACCGTGTCTCTTTAAACCACAACTCCAGCCAAATCTATGCATTGAAAGCGTATGTCAAGACATTTTAAAAAAAATATGAAATAGCGTTGGAAAGGATAAGAACTCCTGCCTCATTTTTACAGCTTTCTGGAGCTCTGTCAGAAAAATGTACACTCACTTCAGGGGCTTAACATTAAATCATGGGACACCATAGCAAAATCTTGATGGGACCTTACAGCTAACTCTCTTTGTAGCAGCTGGCAGTGTCTACTGTGACAATATGAGTAAGTGATCTTAACATAAAGGGGTTCATTCATACAGTTCTGGCATGTAGTTGTCAGTCATTTGTATGGCACCAGTATAGGACCCGTCAATGCCATTTAGGGGCTCTAGAATGGCATCTGCCGGTCTATACACCATGTAGACAGTTTTAAAAGTGAACTCCAAAGTATCCCTAAATCAAGGCTAAGTAGCAGGAGAGCTGTCAGAACCTGTTAGACCACAAGGGACCAGTGCTGTAGATAAAGCATAATTGTAGTAGCAATAGAAATCAAAACCATAATGATATTTGATATTATGAGACTATGAATAATGCTATTAAATTCAATTACTTTATGATCCTAACACTATTTTCTTAAAAAATCTAGCTTTTTTAAAACTTTGTTGTAGAGCTACAAGTCTCAGCTATCCTATAAAGTTGTATCTGAGGGAACACTCTGGAATTTGTGACTGCATTAGGCATCAGGGGCGTATCCACCGCAAGGCAAACAAGGCGTTTGCCTTGGGCGGCACTCTAAAGGGGGCAGCAAAAATGCTGCCCCAAAACCAGTGAGGCAGCCAGCGCCAGAAGCTGAAGAAGCGCCTGCCCTTTCACTTACTTTCACTTTAGTTGAAGCCAAGGGGAAGGAAGTGGGTGGGACAGGGATTGCCTCCTGCTCTCTGTACCTCAGTAGCGGCGGAGCAACGGGAGTCGACCAGAAAAGCAGTGGCCGGTTCCAGGATCCCGGGGGAGGGAGAGAGAGCCTGAGCCAGCTGGACAAGCGGCGCCCCAGGGAGCTGCCATCTGACTGCTTAAGGTAAGGGGCTGGGCGGTGTGGGATGGGGACCGATCACTGCAGTGATCTCTGACTACAGGCAGTCATGTGGAATAGATCCCTGCACTCATGTATATATAATAGAATCCCAGCACACATGTATATATAATAGAATCCCAGCACACATGTATATATAATAGAATCCCAGCACACATATATATATATATAATAAAATTCTGTATATATATTATATACCTGTGTGCTGCGATCTTTTATATATAGGACAACAGCAAAAAGTTTCCCAGCACACTCACCAGACAGCATGCAAAAAAAACTGTCTAACCGCAGTTAAAAACAGAGGACTTAGATACACATCTTCTGCAGAATATGTGAAAGCCGCACTGCCTCGTCAAGGCACCTCTATGTAGTGCGGTCCTAACTCTAAACTATGAGAGTCTCCATCTTCGAGCACATGTAGCAAAAGATAAAATTGGGTGCAGGTTCGCCATGAGGCAGCCCAACCTCCTTAAAGGGACAAGGACACACAAGGGACCCTGCACATCACAACGGCAGCTGAGACGCCCAGTGTGTTACTGCACCAGTGAGTGCGTTTGACATTTGTTTTGCTTGATTATTATGCAGTATATAGGGATGCACCGATACTAATTAGATTAGGAGGGTATCCAAGTTTAGGGTTGCCTAAGGCAGCACAAAACCATAATACACCACTGTTAGGTATACTGGGTTATTTCCAATCTCCTGCAGAGGTCCAGAAGGCAATCAATCTACACTGCTAAGCCAGATAAGCAAATGCTGCTACTGCTCAGGCGGGGATCTGTGATTAGACAATCCTTAGGTCTGACTTCTGTCTTTCTATACTGGAAACTTCACAGTTTAGTTTTCCTTAACAGCTTTTCTAATTGGGCTCTCTCCCACCCCAGGCCCCATAGCAGTAGTGTGGGGTGATATGGCTATTGTTACCCCACTGTCTTACTTGCTGTCTTGCTGACAATGTTTTAACAAGATAGGAAGTGGAGAAAAATCTGAAACAGAGGCGGAATGTTCTTTATTTATTTAGGGAAATCTCTCTCACAGAGCCCCAGGTAGCATGAAAATGGTTCCAACCCTCTCCCACTGTATCCACAACTATTACACAGTGCTTTGCATGCTAATGTTACATACTGTTCAAACATATCAGTCCCTGCCCTTGAAGTGTATTTCCACCTTTGCAGCCAAATCGGGATAACACCTATTTTATATCTGTTACATGTTTCTCATTCACAAACCATAACAATGTAAAAAATTGCTGCATACATATTGCATGCTCTATTCTAAAAGAAAAGTTTATCTCTGTACTGAATTTGCCTCTGGAATGTAAGGGGGCTAGGAACATTAATTTAAAGAGAAGAATAAAAATCAAAGAGGGCGGATGGGAATTTTTCTCTGTCTAAGGAACTGCTAACAGTGAATGTGGTTTTGATTGGAAAGCTCCAGTCATTTCCACGAACCGAATGTTATAATCAAACAAAATTAAAATTACATTCCTCAAGCCTGATGGCATTATTATCGAAGGTTCTGATGAGATTTTCCATATGAATGTTCATATGAAAATTTACCAGTGTATGGCTTTACATACACTGGTAAACATAAGTCAGGGTACTCTCAGAGTCTTTCTGGGTGTGTTCCACACTAAGCCTTCATGGGATAGCTTCATGAGATAGCTAACCTCTCTTCTCGATTAATGATATGGCCAACTTTTGAAACATCCCCGATGCACCTCATACAAAGTCATACACAGACTCATACACTGTCTTCAGGGTGCATGGTCATTTAGTCACACCCTTGTCACTTACATCCACTTTCAGCAGAATCTGAGGATCAGGTTCCACCCAAAGAGCTCCTTATGCCAACTGATGACTAGGATAGAGTTCTGCAAGACATAGTTACATAGTTTTTGAGGTTGAATAAAGACACAGGTCCATCAAGTTCAACCTTTATGTGTCTGTGTATGTGTGGTGCGTGCATGTGTGTAAATTGGTCCCTGTGTGGTCTTAGTTTTTAATAGTACCTGTATCCTCTGATGAAGGTATCTCATTAATTTTTGAATAATTCCTTACTCTCTGCTGATATCACTACTTGTGGCATAGAGTTCCAAAATGTAAACACTCTGACTGAAAAGAAGCCCCTATGCCCTCTGTGGTTAAATCTTTTCTCCACCAGTTTTAGGTGGTGGTCTCTAGTCTTTGTTACGGAGTTTTGCAGTAAAAAGTTTATTGCTGATGTTGCCATTACCACTAAACATTTTGTACATCAAAATCATGTCTCCTCTTAATCTCACTTCCAGCGTGAACGAAGTAAGATTTAGTAACTTTGTCTCATAGCTTTGGTCCTCCAGCCCCTTAATTAGTTTAGTTTTCCTTCTCTGGACTCTCTCCAGCTCAAGGACATCCTTTCTGTGGATTGGTGACCAGACTGTACCGCAAACTCCAGATGAGGCCGAACTAATCTATGAAGTGGAAAAATGATTGCTTTGTCTCTACAGTACATTCCCTTTTTAATACAAGACAGTACTCTGCTCGCTTTGTTTGCTGCAGGATGGCATTGCGTGCGGTTATTCAATCTGTGGTCTACTATGACCCCCAAATCTTTTTCCATTTCTGACTTCCCTAGTGGAGTACCCAGTATTGTGTATTCCACTTGCCTGTTTTTAAACCCCAAAATGCATAACTTTAAATTTTTCAACATTAAACCTCATCTGCCATATAGTTACCCACTCCCCTATTTTATCCAGGTCCTCCTGTAATGTTATAATGTCTAAGCTTTACGCTAGTCACTTGGTACCCTTCCAGTCATTAAGGAGTCCTTGAAAATGAGGAATAACGGTGCTATAACATGGCCAAGCTCTTTATGTACCCTGTTATCTGGTCCTAATGATTTATTTGCATTTCGTTTTTCTAGTCTTTGTTGAACGCTGGCTTCCATCAACCACTGCAGTATCTTACGCACTAAGCTACTCACATTCTTATCTCCATTAGACCCATCTTTTTTTTTTTGTATACTGAGAAGAAAAACGAATTTATTACCTCAGCCTTCTCCCTGTCGTTTCTGATCAATCTCCTGTTCTTGTCTTTTATTGGGCCTACACCACCATGAACACCTTCTAATCAGTTAAACAAGTAAAGTAGACCTGTGACCCCTTTACCATCATATTTTGATGGAGGTTATTATCACATCTTTGACTGTCCCTTGTAGAGCCGTTCAAAAAGAACATTTTCTAGATCATTCTTTCAGAGAAGTTCACAGTGATCCCTTATTGAGAAGCAATGTGGCCAGATCCGAACCTGTTTATTGTGACTTCACCAGTGACCTCTAGTGATTCAAAATCAGTCTCTTCATTTTTTAAAATCTTTTATATTAGAAAAGGCCATGGTTATGGAAGTCTAAATTAATTGTACAGCCAATTTAAAGGGAATAAAGTAATTTTGCATATATTTTTTTTATATATTCTTCTTTTTTTTTCTTTTCTTATTTCAGCAGGTGGATCGTCAGTCCCCTTTCACAGGCTATCTTTAAGGCACTTTCACACAAGCGTGCACATCCATATGGTGTACATGCCCGTGCAGAGGCCTGCTCCCGGAAAGGGAAAGGTGCTGCCTGTAATTGCATGCAGCAGCCTGTGCCTTACTATGGGAGGACACGGCTGCATATGACTACACCCTGGCCCAAAGCTGCACATAAGTGCAGGTCTGGGTGCCCGCATTTGGATGCAGATAGTGTGGGCAGGTTTAGGTTGGTTTGTAGCCACGTGCAGCTGAATTTTCTTATAGGGAGGTACAAGCTGCTGCCAGGGCCGGATTTACTCCGGATTTACTCTCTCTGCTGCCCCAAGGCCAGGTTCCTCAATGCACCCCCCTACCCGCAAAAAAGCCCCCCCCATGGAGAGTGGCAGGTCGATAGGCAGCATACAAAACTAGGGGCGGCTTCCCCGCTATAAATTTAGCTATGCTTTGCCAAAGCAGTGCTAGATGTAGAAAACAACTACCCGCACGGCGCCCGGAACTGCATGTCCCAGGCAACGGGAGATAGGAATTCCACACCCCTGCTGCCCCTCTACTCCCTGCTGCCCCGAGGCTGGGCCTTGGTTGGCCTTGTGGGTAATCCGGCCCTGGCTGTTGCATGCAATTACACACAGCATCTGTCCCTTCCGAGAACGGGTCTCTGCACTGGTGTGCATGCCATAAGGATGTGCACACTCATGTTGTCAGGCTGGACGGCTGGGCCGCGAGTGGAACCCCTTGGCAGGGACGAAAAGGAAAGTCCGTTATCGAGGTATCAAAAGGGCAATCCAAAAGAGTAGTCAAGTCCAGTTCCGGGTCGTGGCAGGCAGCGAGGTTCACAGGCGAGGAGTCAGGCAAAAAGGTCGGTAGCCAGGAGGTCTGATCAATCGCAAAAGGCAGGTTCTTACAGGGGTGCTGGGTGTTCACCATGAGGTAGAATAATTCAGCAATGAGGCAAGGCTCTGACCAGCTTTATATACACAGGGAAACCCAGGACTACCCCCTGGCTGCTGGGGCAACCAGGAAGCTTCCTCAGTCAGGAGCCAATAGCAGGGCTGAGAGGCAGGTGGTGAGTGCTGAGGATCTCCCCAAGCCTGAGTAGCACCTGGGACACAGAGCGGCTCTGGCGCACTACGAGCGTGCACCTGCGCATGCGCGCGACTTGTGTACCACGCACGTGCACGCGTCGCGCATGCACACCGGCAAACCCAGCGCCAGATGCCCTGCCAGGAGGAGCCTGCACCTGTTGCCCGCGCTGGCGAGCCTGGTGAGGTGCGACCCCCCTGGGTCCCTGACACATGTGAATGAGCCCTAAATTGCTTTGTGGAAAAAGCCATTCGTTCCTAGAACTCAATAGCTTAAGCTAAATTATGCAAGTCTTGGCCTTCTCCCCTCTCACACTTAAAGTGTATGTAAACTAACAACGAAATTCTCTTATTTGATCCATTTTGGTTTGTTGAATATACCATTAAAATTTATTTGTGAATCTGGTTCATAAGATTAACAAAATACCTGTTGCTCCTACCAGATATCCAGTGAGCCTCTAACATCCTGTGCACTCTACAGTGTTTTCCTAAGCAGCATTATCAGCCCTGCCAAGTTCTGTGGACAACAGAACACCTTACCTTTATAAAGATAACTGAGGTTTTAGGTTTGCCGATCTTTTGAGAAAGAGAACAGAGCCAGCTATAATCAGTGTATTAACACTAGCAGTTAATACTCTGATTATTTTCTTCAATTTATCTCTATCCTGGACTCTAGCTGCTGGATAAAAAGAAAAAATACCTTTCACAAAATGATGCATAAGGGCATTTGGGATATTCTAGCAAAGATAATCTATGTACAATAGAGTTAAGATGTCCTGCCAAAAATACTTGATATATGCCCTTGACTGTCCAGCTGGCGCTCCCTCAAGACCGGCGCATGCCAGCTCGTCAACCCTGGCTGGATGGCATTGTTGTCGGACTCTTGTGTATAAGTGAATGACAGAAGAGCTTTTGTGGCACAGAAACTTTATTTCTGCTGTGGCCACTAAAGGAATGATTGATCTATGATACTTATACATCTCTGAGAACAATGACCTTGTTAGGCATGTTTTATGGAGGTTTCTTTTATCGGATAACATAACAAAGGATATTTATCAGTCTTACAGGATAAACAAGGCTTAGAAAGAAACTTGTTAGAGATGTGATGGGGAATCAGATCATATAATATAAAGTGTACCTGTTGTGAATGCGTTTTAACTTTTACAACCAAAAAGTTTTATAGAGCAATTTCGGTTGACAAGTGAAACCTTTCCATCAATGTAAGCTAGTATACACAGCAACGATGCTCATGTAGGTTAATTCATTTTACCGTTATTTGAACTCTGTGTAACCCTTTCAGAACAAACGATAATACGAAATCACCTGCACTCCATACAGAGCACAGACCTTGGATGAGAGGTTGGTGCTTGAAGTGGCAACACGGATGGCGCCGTGTCAGCTACAGTCCATAATAGAAGTCACCAGCACTCGAAGATATGTGCAAGAAGTAAAGCACTTTTTATTATGTCGCCCAGAAGAAGGGACCCTGCGTGTCCCCAAAATGTTGGCTGTTTGACGCATTTGACGATTTAATAAAACCCCCAGAGGCTTGAAGTGGGCCCCTAAAGGGTAGGGAAGTCCATTTGACTCTCAGGCGCAAATCTAAGGCAAGAATAGACAGACTTCAGACTCACCATTCCCTTCAGGCTTCCACAGAGCAGAATTATTAGTAGAACAGGCTGACACTGTGCAGTAGAACAACAGTTCAATAGGTTTGTGAATGACATCCTCCCTGGGAGAGACACCGGATTTGTTCCTGAGGTCCATATAAGCTCCTGGTACCTCCAGCAGTTACGGGGCTCCTCTGGTTCTCCTCCCCAGATAATTCCAGACCCCACTTGGGTCCACATGTGGCTTCCTGCAGGCTTGAAACCTAGTCAGCTTCTCCATCTTTGTGCATCCCACCTCCAGACTAAGCTCATGGGTGGACTGAACCTGAGCACATAGAAATCCCTGAGTATTTATGTACTCTCCCAGCATGCACCTCTGACCATGCAACTCCTACTGATTGGCTGGTGAGGTATAGACAGTCCTTATGTTCCCTTGTTGGCTGCCCCACTCTGTAGCGGGGTCACACCCCACTACAGGTAGGTGCAATCCATAGCAGAACACCTGGAATCAACCAGATAATGTCAAACTTCAAATAAACGAGACTGATTACAATGCTAGCATCACTAGATTTTAGTATCCACTCCACTTAAGGTGGTAGGAGCTACATAGATTTTAAGTGGGACCAAATACAAAAACACCCAAAAAAGTTGGTTCCCCCTTCACATGGAAGTGCCCTCTTGAAATAAAAATGCCACTCCCTTCACATCAGAGTCACCCTTTGCATCAGTAGCCCCTCTTTACATCAGTAGCCACCCTCTCACATCAGAAGCCTCACTTTCATATCAGAGTCCCCCCCCCCCCCTTTTACATCAGAGTTCACCTTTCACATCAGTCTTCATTCACCCTCCCTTCACATCACTTAGCACCCCTAAGGAGGCCAGGAGGAACACCAATGTGCCAGGGGACCCTTGTTGTGAAAGGCTGATGTAGAGAAAGGGCACTGGTTTCTGGCTAGAGGAATTCTGCACGGGCAGTCAAAGAAACGGAGGTAGTATGTCATTCTATTAGTATCCCTTAGGATAATAAATCCCTTAGTAATCTATATTACTCCCTGGAAGGGGCCTATAAGGTGACACCTAGATCAAAATTGTATCTGTAATGCTGCAACTGAATGTTAGTATAATAAAACATTTTGAATTACACCATAAGATCTTAACTACTGGGATCTTTTCACATATTTATAGTGTTTCTGCATAAGGGATATGGAAGAGTGGGACTTGGGAAAAACCAGTGAGGGGAAGGAACGGAGGCTGGGAATGAGTAACCAAGAGGATGATCTGAGTTTGAAGCAATGAACCACATTTAACACGTGAAGAGCCTACAAGGACCATGAGTTTAAATACTTTCCCATCTTGGGTGCTAAATAAAATTACTTTTTCACCTGTAACATCATAAATGAAAGAATGTGTTAGAGGATGATGGAATATGCTATGGATGCCATTATTGTATGCTGAAAGTAAAACAATAAATGCTACATGCTATTCACAGAGTTCAGCCTGGTAGGCCTAGGTTTTTTCCAGCCTAATCACCTGTTGTAACTTTTTTTTTAAAGTGTTGAAACATTCTGGGAAAACTTGCTACAATTTTTGAGGTGAAGAGAAATTAATTAGTGTAACATCATAAGCGCTCTGGGACCAGCATAGGGTATGTGGTAACTGAGTCAGAGAGTAAGAGGACATATTGTCTGAAATTGGTAGGCAGCTAAGCCTAAGGTGTGAGTGGGAAGAGAATTCCACTCTCCTGGTGGAGGCACAGGCCTAAAGCATGACTCACTCCACAGAATACTCTGCTCCTGAACTTCTGTCAGTGAACTCTTTTTGGGGAAAAAAAGGTACAAAAATTAGGAATTGGCCGTAGCAATAATGTGAGATGGTTGTACAACATGGTCAAGGTGTAGTATTGCCCAATAATATTCATGGCAGTCTTTGTAGTTTTAGTCTCTAAAGGATGGTCATTAAAATTGCAGATGACAAAGAATACCTCCAAGGTGCATAGATCCTGTTCCCATCCATGGGGAGTGCAGTACTTACAGCTTCAACCCTTTTGCATGCAGTAAGGAGAGGCAGGCAGGGTAATATTGGGGAAAGATGGCTGATGAGCCAGACTAAAACACAACCTCCCCCTGGTCTCCCTCCCACACTATGTAGCCTAAAACAAAAATGGTGCATTATTGAAAGGTGCTTCTAATAATGTTAACAGATAGTTGTATAGATGTCATGATACAGAAATTGCCATAGTTGACATTTTGCAAATGTATGCAACCCATTAGTTCCATATAAGCTCACGTCAACTGTTAAAGTAGTCTAGGCAATCATTGCCAATTAATTCACTGCAGCCGGTCTGTGCCATTCAACTGCAGGTAGCTGGTTCCCTGACTCCTAAGTGACCTCTGGTCATCCAGCAGGATTCAATAATGATCATGTTTTCAAAACAGATAGGACATATATGATGAGAATCCTGTCAGCACTGTAGCATGGGTGGCCTAATACATGGTAAACTTCCTTACGAGATGATCTTATTAGGGAAGTGATGTTGCTTTTGTTGGCATTCTTATAGCTGTTTGCATTGTCTTACAGAAAACATCTAATGAAACCTTGGGGTTGATTTACTAACCTTATAAACACACCACGAATGTGTATACACCTCTGCAGTGTGTTCCCTCCCAGCATGATCTATGGGTGGAATCTAAACACCTTTGTAATGTGTACACTCCCAGCAGGTGTGTTGTGCAAATCCCTGAATGAATTCCAAGGTCATGTTGGGTAAATTAGCTCTATGTTGTGTTGCTTGCGTTGATGAATGCAAGGAATGTAAATGCATGAGCTAACCATTTTTGTCTAAACTGTGAAGCAGCATTATATATGCATCATGTGCATGATTTTTCCATATATGGCATTAGTGGAAATATGCTTTTAGAGACTTTTTGGTTGATAAATACGTTTTGCTGTGTGAAAATCACACACACCTGGTGTGTGTGTGTGTGTTTAGGTTAGTAAATCACCCCCATTGTGTCATTGATCTCTAAATATGAAATAAAGGGGATGGCTTCACAGCTGTTGGAATACAAGTGATAATTTCCAAGCAAGGAGAAGACTAAAGAGACTGAGACAGAGAGATAAAGCAGGAGATATTCCAAGCACGCATATAGACTGGTCATATAGACTTGTAGACGTATCTCTAATTGGAATCCGAACTTTATGGTTTCTTCATGTTTGACATTTGAGGTTGGTGCTGCTTCTGTTTATCATTAGTCGTCCAGCAGTCAGCTGGGATTTACTTGCTGCTGTTGTTGTTCCAATAAAACATATGCATATTGTTCTGTGACAATGTAAAATCTATCTCTGCGATCTGCATATTGCTGGTAAACAAGGTTTATTGGCAGTTTAGACTGCATTGGTTGTTCGGATGACTTAGAAAGTAGAGAGAAAATTATAAATGAGTTGCTTTTAAACATAAAATATATTTTTAGCTGGATTGGGGCAAATTTTATGTCTGACCAGTTTCAAAGTTATTTGAATAAGAAAATACTTTAATGATCAAAATCAGGGCACATATTCCAGCGATATATTTTCAGGTTAAGATGGAGTGTTAACAGAGTTTTGAACAGAGTTTAAAAAATTCTCACTGTGCAATTTTTATAGTAATATAGTGCAGCAATTGTCCCTATTCATTAGTTTCATGCAGCAACTGACTGACCTACTCTTCTTCCCCTTTTCCCATCACAACCTACATCTCCTATCTCTCCTTACTTATCTCTCTCCTCTTTCACCATCACCCCTCCCCTTCTTTCTCCCTTTACCATGCCTCCCTGCTCCCCCTCTGTTATCTATCTTTAAAGAGAACTATGGGGTTAAGTCTTTTCCCCATAGTTCTCCTTAGGGTAACGAGAGGACATAAACTAGCGTCCTCCCGTCACCCTAGGCTCAGTATACCGCGAGCTGTAGCTCGCGTATACTGAGACGCCGCAGCTGAAGCGGATCCCGACAATTGTGCCGGGATCCGCCCAGCTGCGTGACTGACAGCTGGCTCTGCCTATCTAGAGGCAGAGCCAGCTGTACCCGCCCCCTTCCCCGTCCGTTCCACCAGTCAGCGCTGGCGGATCGGAGCGGGGAGGGGGGAATCCAGCCCCTCCCCTGTCACGGCAGAGAGCCGTGACAGGATCGAGAGGTGAGCGAACGCCGGTATGTGTTCGCTCACCTCCCGATCTACTGAGCCGACCTGTGACAGTCTCATTGTCACAGGTCGGCTAGAACTATGAGGTGAGTGAAAAGCACTCACCTCATAGTTCTCCTTTAACTTCTCTCTTCTCCTTCCCTACTCTCCTCCCCTCTCTCCTCCTTTTTCCCTTTCCCATCTCTTCACATCTCTCCTCTTCTATTTCTTCTTACTTCTCTGCTCTCCTGCCCTCCTCTCAGCCCCTCTATCTTCCTTTCTCACTTTGCCATTCCTCCACACTTCTCCTATCTCTCCTTACTTTTCTTCTCTACCCTCTCCCCCTCCTTTCCTTCCTGCTCCACTCCAATTTCCATCCCTCCCTGCCTCTCTTTACATCTCTCACACTCTTTCTCCTCTCCATCCCTCCTCTCCTCCCTGCTCCACTCCTCTCTCCCATTTCCATCACTTCCTGCCTTTCCTGCCTCTCTTCACCGCTCTCTCTCTCTCCTCTCTTTCCCTCCTGTCCTCCTTGCTCCACACCTCTCTTCCATTTTCATGCCTCCCTGCCTTTCCTTTTCTACTTTTCCTCACATCTCTCCTCTCATTACCTCCTCTCATCCCTGCTCCACTTCTCTCTTCCATTTCCGCCCCTCCCTACTTTTCTTTCCTGCCTCAGCTCACATCTCTCACACCTATCTTCCGCTGTCTCCACCCCTCTCTTTTTCCCATCCCTCCTGGCCTCTCCTTTTCTCTCTCTTTACTTCTCCTCTTCTCCACTCTCCTTTCTTATTTCCCTGCGGCAAATGGTTATCCATACCCTGTACCTATTTCTCCCCTCTTGTCTTAAAGTGACATTTAAAACTATACATTTCAGCCCCCCCCCAATGCTGCTATAAGTTCTTACCTAATTTGATGCCTCTTGCTGCGACCATCTTCCTTCCACTCGTTTCCGACAGTCCCTCCAGTGTTGGTGCCAGTCTCTGATCCAGCGCAGATTCCGTGTCTCCCACTGAGTCAGTCTGGTGTGTGCTCTCCCGGCTGCCTGGCTGCATCCATTCACTTTCATTGTCTCTTTTCTCCTCTACCCTTTGGTGTTATCTACTGTGCATGCGCCCGCTCACTTCCTCCTTCACTGCCGTTCAGGAGCCCGGGGTTCTTCAGACGAGAGTGAGCGGCGCTGGAACAGGAAAGTAATTAGGTATTTGCGTACTTTTTTATTTATTTTATTAATCATCGGGCATATATCTACTGCTTGCTAGCAGTAGATATATGAAAAAAAGAGAGACTTTAATTCTACTTTTTTTTTATTTTTTTTTAAATTGACAATTTTTATTTTGAAGGTTACATATAGAAAATACAAAACTTATGACATCATTTGAGGTATCCAGCGCAGTCGACATTTAGCTAAAGACAATTATACATACTTTGTTGTATTGTTCAAGTAAAGCGTAGAAGGTAGGATAATCCCATCTGCCAATCTAACCTATGGTATATCATACTTATACAGCAAATAACATTTCGTACTAGCTGTTCTTATCCAAACCGTGCTATCTGGCACATTCCTTTCAGTTATGATGTCTCAACAATTAACCAAACATCTTTATAAAATTGCTAAAACATAGCAGAGAAAAAAGAGAAGAAAAGAGAGTGAATGTAGGTAAATAAGTATCTTCCAGGTCAGCAATTTATATGGACTTCATAAGCAACCCATACCAGGGCCAGTCTCCAGGTTTGATCCGCGCATCTCCCTCTATCCGGGTCCATGTCCCCCCTTCGTCTACTCCTCTCAAACCCTTCAGCTCAAGCTCACCTCATAGGCATCCCACTGCCTCCATATCCCTTTATGGGCCTCAACTGTGTTATTTAATCGTGCTGTCAGGTATTCCATTACCTGTACGTCTTTGATTCTGGCGAATAGATCTAATCTAGATGGAGGGAGCTTTCTTTTCCATTGCAGTGAAATGAGACAGCGGGCAGCCGTGAGGATATGTGCTATCAATTTCCTATTAGCCTTTGAGAGGTCTGGAAAGGGCAATCCCAAGAGGTAGTGTATAGGATGGTCCGAGAGTGGTTGGCCCACTATCTGTACCAACATGCGCCTGACCTCCTTCCAATAGGGTTGAATGCTAGGGCATGTCCAGAAGATGTGGAACAGGGTGCCTCTAGAACCTTCACACCTCCAGCAATTTGGGGATAGCTTTGGGTTAAGTGTATGGAGAAAGTCCGGTGTATGGTACCAATGGTACATTATTTTATATTGGTTTTCTCTGTAAACCGAGCAGATTGAGGACTTTGCTGCCATCCTCCATATTCGTTCCCATTGCTGGGGTGTGATTGTGGTTGCCAGAGCATCCTCCCATCTCTGCATATAAGGTAGGTTTACCTCTGCCTGCCCAGGATCTTCATTAAGCGTGCTATATAGGAAGGAAATCACACCCCTGGAGGAGTGGGGCGCCAAACATTGTGCCTCAAATGGAGTGCGTGGGGGGAAGGATCGTGTTTTTACAAGTGATAGAGCAAAATGTCGAATTTGTAGATATGGGTAGAAAGCGCCGGGGGGGAGATCATGTATCTCTCTGAGTTGTGCAAAGGGCATTATCTTATTGGTGACCCTATCCAGTAAATCCCTAATATGGAAGAGACCTCTGGACTGCCAAATCTTAACCCATTCCTTGGATACCCCTGCTTGTAGTTTCGGGTTCAGCAGAAAGGGGGTCAGCGGAGACCGAGCCGTCGTCAATCCTTTAACTAGTTTAACCTTATTCCATATTTCCAGCGTAAGCCCTGTGGAGGAAAGCAAAGCGGCCCTAGGTAATTGCACCGGATCCGCCCATAGTAAAGCATTAGGGTGTAGCGGAGCAAGCCAAAGGCCTTCTATTTGTGCCCAGCTCGTAGGAGGATCAAACCTTGATAGAGCTGGTATTACTCTTAATTGGGCTGCTTGGTAATACGTAACAAAGTGTGGCAGAGCCTGCCCCCCCTTTGCTTGCGAAGCGTATAGTATCTTTTGCGATACACGGTGTTGCTTCCCATCCCTTTAATTCTACTTTAATGTTAAAGGAGTATATATTTTTAATAATCACTACAGAGTCACATAAAAAATAATTTCAAGAGCTATTTACTGAAGTGGATTGGGATAATATTGCAATGAAGAAATAGCCAAAGGCTAAATTAATGGTAGATCACACTCATATTCCATTAATGAAATTGGTTGTGAAGTTAATGTATCCCATACTGATTTCCCATATAAAAGGTCATGAACTGAAAGTGCATTTTTGATTTTCTTCAGTAATTGCCTTAATATCATATTAATGTCGCAGCTAGAGTTGCAATTTAAAGAAAAGCCTGACCTAAGTGCAGTTTTTTATCTCATGTAATTTTTATAAAAATCTTCAAACTATAACTCCTTACTGGGATTTATCTTTTTACTTTGTTCATTATAATCTCTTACTTACATTAAATTCACAAGTAAATATAAATTTAACACTTACACGAAGAGGATTAAAATATTGATTCAGTTTTTCCCACCAGATATTTAGCTACATCAAGGTTTAATGATTAAATAAATGATTTGAAAATTATTAAAATAAGTTAGCTTGTGGTGCATGTACTGAAAACTTCAACCTTCAAAAGTAAATTGTGAAAGAAAAATGAAGTCATGTGTTATGATCTTGATGTTCTACTTATTATTATTATTAGGAGGGCACACTACATTGGTAACCTGTGACATTAGTCCACAATAATGAGGCAGCCTGAGAATGTTATAAATAGTTGTATCCTGCTGCACTCCTTACCGGATCCGTCAATATCCTGTGTATACAGGTGGGTGCTTGTAGTGACCACGTATGGCGCCGTGAACAATATACTAATATAAAAAATTTCACCAGCACACCATTTAGCGTGATCGGCAAATATCCATTTTAATGAAAAATTGCTATTCAATTGCAAGCTCTTTCGGGGCCTCAAAGGGTTCCCTTCATCAGGCTCAGGATGACTCAGGCAGTATCACTTAGGGTCATGTTGGGAGGTGGCAGGCAAAGCGGCATGCCTGCTGTTCCCCACACCTGGGACACTCTGGCTGGTGTCCACTCAGTTATTGGCAACCACTGATCTCATTGTCCAGGAGCTGGGCAGGACACTAGCCAATGTTCACAATCATGCCCTGGATATATATTTTCTATATATCACGGAAGGTTAAATTATATCAACAGCCATACATTGCGCTCATTTTGGACAGAGTATGGAAGGATTAGATTCTCTATCAGGTTTTTAATGTTTTTATTCATCCTTTCTATTTGCCCTATTAAAAAAGAACTATGGGGTAAGTGTTTTTCCCCATAGTTCTCTTAGGCGTCACGGGAGTACATATACTAGCGTCCTCCCGTGAACCAAAGCTCAGTATATTGCGAGCTACAGCTCGCAGTATACTGAGACCGCCGCAGCCGGGACGGATCCTGACAATGCTGTTGGCTGTGGCTATCTAGAGGCAGAGCCAGCTGTACCCGCCCCCTCCTTCCATTCCTCCAGTCAGCGCTGGAGGATCGGAGAGGGGAGAATCCCTCCCTGAATGACAGTCACCGCTATCTGCAGGGAGATGATTGGGAAGTGAGCAAGCTCACTTCCCAATCATCTGACCCGCTCACTTCCCAATCATCTCGCTGCAGAGATCGGTGAATGAAAGTAGGGATTGTCACGCCTACTGTATGTGCACGCAGCGGAACACAACTGCGGAGGGGATGTACTGGCGGTGTGAAAGCGGCTTCTCAGGCTTGAGTCTCAGGCATCACTCCCAGTCTTAACAGGGAGTTTGAGCCTCTTGCATCACAGCCGCTAGCAACAGAAATTAGGAGTAGTGCTATTTACTTCAAAGCACGCATCACTTAATAATAGCAAGTTAAGGGTGAGTTAGTAAATGGTTGTATCAATAGGATTCCACTGATGAACAGTTTAGCAACAGGTATTCCCAGTACTATGATGCAAGTGTATACACATAGCCTTGGCACAGGTATTCAGGAATGCTGACAGTCTATATTATGCTCCAACTGGAGCTATACTTGCGGTTGGAGCAGGTGCAGAGCAGCTTTGATGCAGATCTTCAATCCAGGGGATAGGAGGTGTGTCACTTGTAGTAGGGGGGTACAGACAGGCTTGGTTCAGGAGGCAGAAGGCGTTCTGACTCCAATTGTGGAACGCCATGCTGCCTCAGCTGGGGCTTTAAATAGCCCAAGGACGAGGGAGGAGCCGCCAGCCAGAACGAACGGCTTCCGCGTTCCACTGTGGAACGCAAGCCGCTCGCCTCACAATCAGGAAGTCGAGCGGCTTTGGGACTAGTCCCGGCTGTGGCGCTCTCACCATATAGCGGGCAACAGCCCACTATATACTGAGATTTGGGTCACGGGAGGACACAGTTTATGTTTTCTCTTGACCCAAAAGAGAACTATGGAAAAATAATTCCCCTTTAAGGTTTAACTCCTAAGTGTAGTGTCACTTTAATTATTTTTAAGTAAACAGAGATATCCACATTGCTAAGCATAGGGCTGAAGGTCTCTATCCCCCAAGCAAGTTTAATAATCTAGGAGCAATCTAGTACCTGCAGGGATACCAGTTATATGTATATTTTTAATGGAGTTTTGTGTTTATCCTTTTTCTGAAACACAATCTTCATTACTCATGATGTTTCCTGTCCATTGACCTTCTGAAAGCTCTATGTCAGAGTTTGAACAGCACTTTATACTATACAAAGCCAGGATACTTTACAATCATACTCACCAACATATAGGGAGTGCAGCTTAAAAACATGATCTCATGTATACCCTGACTTTATTATCAGCGGCAAAGCATCAATGGGCTTTGTAAATACTGGTATATACAATTTCCGCACAGGCCCTCATGATTTTTAAGTGCACTTTAGAAAAATGAATAATGTTTACCTATCACAACTTTTAGTTATGTTTGCTTTTAATGAATGTCAGCTTACATTTGACTTAAAGTCAAAAAATTTTTCTTTAAGCCATTTCAAGTGCTGAATAAGTCACTTACACTGGATGCTGCTCTTTGATGTTTAAAAGTTTTAGCTTCCTGCGGAATCAGCTGGTCCCCTGAGCAGTGGCTCTGATATCCTGTTTTAAGCGGCTCCTTTCCCTGACTAAGGTAGCATAAATGTGCCCATTCTTTTCCCCTAATACGAGCCACCAAGACCATATTTGAGTGTGGTCTGTTTATTCCTTACTGGGACGGGTGTCCCTGTAAGGAATAAACAGACCACACTCAAATATGGCATAAAATGGCCTTAGCAGCCTTTCTTTAAATAATTTGATATAAAATATAACTATATATAAACAATGTCAACATCCGTCAGAATTACATAAACAAAGTTTCAGGTCTTTGAAGGCCACACCTTTTCTTGATCCATTCCCTGCGGCAGTACGAAAACATATTAGGCCCCCAGTCGCCACACACCGCCTCGGGGACAACACACCAACTGACTACATACACTCCCAATATTAGACATGTGCACCAGCAAAATCGAATCTCCGAATTTCCGAAAATTCGTCCAAAACGAATTTCGGAACGAACCGAATCGCACATGTCTACCCAATATCCAATAGTACCCATTTCACTGACAGTGCCAGTACCAGTATGTGGAAGCCAGGTGTATTGTCAGCGTCACTGCAATGGTGGATAAGTGAAAGCCAGGTGCACACACCTTTCCAATGACACCTATATAGTGTTCCACACGAAGCAAGCCGATGTACGGCTGATTTCAGCCGATGTACGGCTGAAATCAGCCGTACCAGCCTGAAGTGAATAGCCGAACAGTGTTCGGCTCACTTCACTTCTGATCGGTCATTCACTCGGCTGCCCTCGGCAGCTTCGTGAATAGACCCCTAAGTGTCACTGGAATGGCGGACAGGTAAGAATCTCTCTGGAAAGGTATGTGCACCTAGCTCCCGTCTATCCACCATTCCAATGACACGGACAGTGCACATGGCTGCCACCTACAGGCACTGTCAGTGGAATGGTGTATAGGTGGGAGACAGGTCTTCACACCAACAATTTCAGTGCCACTGACTGCATACACATACTTACATAAAAACACATACAAACACTTACACCTCTGGTAGTCTGGGTTGTCGCCAGTTCTCCTGGAAATCCTGGTGGTGGCAGCAGCATCCAAAAATCCTGAGGGTGCTTCTTCATCCTCCCACTACTCCTCCTTCTGGGTGCTAGCTTGGTACCAGGGGGTGCTGGCATCCAGCCCAGCTCATTGGCTTCACTGGTTGCCAGGAGCTGGCAACCTTGACTTCACTGGTTGCCAGGAGCTGGCAACCGCTCATCTCCTGGCAACCAGTGATGTCAATGAGCCCAGCAGGATGCCAGACAGAGTGTCACAGGTTGTGGCAACCGTCTCAGGCTACCTCATTATAGCAGTCCTGCATTGTAAGTGGAGATGCAGAGGACCTGCTGACAACCTGGAGCACTGAACAGAGGAAAAGAGTGCTGGGATAAGATACGTATAGTTGCTTTGATGCTCCCCTTGGACAAAACAAGCATGTTACCCTTGCACTGCAGGGGGAACCCCCTGCAAAGGTAATTTTTTATTTTTCGTGGAGTTCAGCTTTAAATGTTCTTCAAATTTCCCTCTCAGCATTTTCTGAAAGCTTTCTCTGTGCCTGCTGGCACATTCTATCCACACACCTCTGATCAATCAGTCGGTCTCACTGCAAATTGCCCCATACAGTATATTAGCATCTCTATGATGTAGCAGCGCGAAAAAAACAAAAAAACTCTGAACAAATATCTGAAGGGCTGGCTTGAACCTGGAGATTACTTCCTGTATGGGAAAAATTACATCACTTCCCTTTGGTGAAAGCACCTCCCTCGTCAGCTCAGAGGAGAATTAACAGAGGAGGTTTATGCAAGATGTTTGGTTTTGGATAAATCCACAGGGAAGAGTGTTTTGCAGGTATGCATTCATTCACAATTTTTCCCTTTTTTTTACAGGTATTGCAATTTAAAAAAAAGGAAAAGTTTGGTTTTGCTTTAAGTCTCTTCTGCTACTGCTAATACTTCCCTTATTAATAATAATAATAATAATAATAATAATGGTGTTAATATTATTATTATTAGTGTTCATAATAATAACAACAACAACAACAATAATAATAGTATTAATATTATTATTGTTATTATTATTATTTATAGAGACAAAGGCAAACACAACAATAACTAACAAAAAGTAAGCAGTTTGAATAAGACTAAATTCTAATCTGTGCTTCTGAGGACTTTTAAGTCTGTTTGAGTTATATTTTAATAAATACATTGAATTCCCTTTAGTTACTTATTATGACTATTATTTTAGTTGTACTTTTTTTAATTGTACACATTTCCCCTTTTCCTCCAAAAAGTAAATATTACGACCATTAATACAATTATATGCATTTTGGATAGTGGAAACATGCTGCCCACAGAAATACTGGACAGAAATAATGTATTTCATCAAGGTAAATAGATACACAATATTTATACATTAAATATATCGAGCCCAAGAATTTTCTTCCCCCAAGAAAAACGAAAACAAAACATGATATGACTATGATGAATTTGCAGGAGTCCTTAACCTTATTCACACTGTTTGATCCAATGTATGACATAAAGTTATGGGAATAGTGATCATTAATCTGCTGGCCAAATAAAATGCTGATCCAAAGCACCAGAGCCCCTTTCTAACAAATGAATTCATAAGCCAGTGACACAGTAGTTTGTCTTCCAGGTTAAAGGCCATTAATCACCACTGATCAACATTTTGTCAGTATTCTGATGGAGGGGCTAATGCTGTTATTCTATAATAATATTGTTATATTCATTATATGTTGTTTAGCCATTGTACTGACATAAAGGTTGAAGGGCAGGGAACCACAACACCAGGGGCTGTCACATTTGATTACTAATTTAGTGTAATAACTATGGAAAAGAACAATGCATTGACTAGTTGGTTCATCCATATATTGCACTATGGAGGGGCCATCATCTGTATGAAAGTTGAATTAAAACTAGACACATGCAGTGGCAAAAAAAATGTTTTGTTTTGTCTTCATTTGGATTTTTCACTAATCCGTGTTTCAGGTCTGAAAGCCAATTCATTTTGGGATTCGGAACCAAACAATATTGTTAGCGCTAGTATGTACCAATTGTCTAATGTCAGCAAAGTGACATTAGATAAGAGGAAAAAAAAAGAATGAGGCTCCCCCCAATTGATACCAGACCCTGTAGGTCTGGTAGGAATATTAGGAGAGACCCCTCCAAGTTAAAAATTTAAAGTCCTGTCCAGTAGACCAAATTTTTGCACAAAGTCTTTAGACTTCTCCGTTCTCTTTTATACACCCCATCGTCCTTCCTCCCCAGTGTTGTGTTGTGCTAATAAACCGCCCGGTGTCCACAATTGTCAATTCGCCTTAATGACCCATATTCTAACCGCTGCCAAATTAGTTATGGCGAAATCCTGGAAATCACCATCCCTAAATTTACATGAGGTCAAAACTCCAGTTCACTCAACTCTATCCAACGAAAATCTTTCAGCTAAACTCTCTGGCTCTATGGTTAAATTCCATAAAAATTGGGATCAGTTGATTTCCCGATGCCCACCCCCCCCATTTTGACCGCCACTTATTGTCCCTATAATCTGATGGCAGACCTATATCTGAGAGCGATTTCCAACCTTGCTTCCCAGGGTTACTTCTTTCACTTCCTGCCTTCTTTTCTTCCACTTTCTTCTCCTGTACCAATGTCTCTTTCTCTCTAACCATATTTGAATATCTCAGGACTGTATGTTTGAGGTTCCTCGAGATCCACTTTATAGTATGCGAACAAAGGTCTTTTGCTAGTACTGAACTGTAACTGATATCAAATGTACAACTTGCACTCGATCCTCTTTTACTCCGTGTTATTGTACAACTGTATTTGCACCCAAACTTTATTTGTGTAAATTTTTGTTTACCATTGACAATAAAAACTATTGAACATAATTTTTATTTATTTTTTAAAGTGCATGGGGTTCCCCTAAAAGTTATATTAGACCCTTCGGGTCTTGTAGGAACTTTAAAGGGGAATCCCACCTCAAAAAATGGGGAAACAAATGTGGGGTCCCCCCTAAAATTCCTACCAGACTCTTGATTTGAGCACAGGCCTGGTCATGGTAATATGATCTCCCTGTGGGGGCCTGGGTCCTTCTCCTCTTTGGATCTTCTCTGATTGTGGGCAGCCATCAGTGATAATGAGAACTCTCTGCTTTGATTGCACTGTGAGTGCAGTGAGCCATGGTGATCTTCTTGTGGGGGCCTGGGTCCTTTCCTCTTCCGATCTTCTCTGATGGTGGGCAGCCCTCAATGATGATGAAAACTCTCTGCTTTGATTGCTCTGTAAGTGCAGCGAGCCATGGTGAACTCCTTGTGGGGGCCTGGATCCTTTTCCTCTTCAGATCTTCTCTGATGGTGGGTAGCCATCAGTGATGATGAGAACTCTCTTCTTTGATTGCACTGTGAGTGCAGTGAGCCCTGATGATGTCTGTTTGGGGGGCTGGCCAATTAGACCGTGTTTACACATGCGGCAGACTTTATCATCCTTCTGAAAAGTTATTCATTATGGATCACTATTCAGATGTGGTAGAGCAGCGGCTTCCAGGCATCTTAGGGGTAAATTCTGCCACCTTCTGAAGTCCTGCTATTTTTTTTTTTTTTATCCCAAGGGGGATTTACATTGAACTACCATGCCACAACCTTGTGGCAAGCGTTTTGCACACAGTTCGGTGCATTCCCATTTACATCAATGGTCACATTTGGCAGGCAGCAACACCGGATGTAATCAGCATGATATGAAATGTTTGCTGTGCCATGAAACCTAGCATCATGGCCATGGCAATGTATACTGCACTATCTAGCTGCAATGCTAGCTTTACAGCAGGTGGCCAGGGAGCAGTAAAAACATGAATGCATCAACTGTTATTACTGCCCCATGTGTGAACAAGACCTAAGTGGTTAGATTCATGATAAACTGCCCTTTACAGGATGTCCTCAGTGTTCAGGGTTGAATGATGCTGGGAAGATTGAGGACATCTAGTGGTGGAATTGAATAACTGCAGGAGAGAGAGTTGGACATACTGTACTTACAATTACATTAAACCCTAAGATTTTTTAACATAAAACAATACTGTAATGTGTGCCTTACTGTAATCCATGGTAGTTTCCCTTCTCCTTGCTGCTCTTCCTTTTAAATCCTTCTCTCTTCTCGTGCTTGGGGAGAACATCGCTTTGCAGCTGACTGCCTCTTCCTGTAGTGCTGGCTCAGGTTGCAACCCTACACACAGACACCATGTAGCAATTCCAGAGACAAGGCAGTCTGCTGCAAAACAGAAGTTCTCCCCCAGCATGAGAAGAGATACAGATTTAAAAGAAAGGGCAGCAAAGAGAAGGGAAACTACCATGGATTACAGTAAGGCGCACATTACAGTATTGTTTTATGTTAAAAAATCTGAGGGTTTAATGTCACTTTAAGGTACCATTTGAACATTGAGGTTCAGTACAGTATATTATAATTGTGCTTACTATTATTAATATCTTATGAAGTAAGCGTCGAGTTAATCTACACAGTGACATGAACTTCTGTGCTTAAAAAAATGTAGCCAACTGTTAAAAAAATGAGCACAGAAAGGTGTTTTATTTAGTTAGAGACTAAAACCGATGGCTCACTGCCATAGCTAATTCATATATTACCAAAGTAGATGAATAACTTCTGACAGATTAAGGTTCCAGATTTAATTGGTTGTGACAGTCTGTCAGGTTGCAAACAGTAACGTGGATGGAATCAGAAGTGTCACGTACCTAAATTTGCACTTGGCCTTACTTGGCTGGAAGGTTTTAACGTGATTAATTAAAAAAATAAATCACTCCTTCTCTTCCAATTGATGCTACCTGCCATAAAAGAATGAAACATTTTAAACCACCAAAACAACCATTAAAGCACTTATAAAAAAAATATACAGTATATATATATATACACACACAGTATATAGCTATAATTAGCTATAATTTTGCGCTGAAGTTGCTAGAGGGCCAGACCATTTACATATAAAAATGCAAATGCAGCAGTGCATTTTAACAAGTGCAAAAATGAAAAAAATAAATTGTTCTGGTAGTGAAATAGTTAAGGGGAAAAACAAATTAGACTGTGCACATAACTTGCTAAGTTGTGAATTTTCTGACATGTTGTTCTGCTCTCTATCCTGATAAAAATATTTCTGACAACAATAAAATAACTCCGGCTGCTCAAGCTTGCTGCCTCTAGGTGATCATTGATTCCGCTCTCTTTTTTTAAACCTCTCATTTGGTCACTAGCCATTTCCTCTAATCTCTGACATAAAAACATTTCCCCTAACTTTTAGTTCCTTGTGCATTATACAACTAAAATAATATCCATAGCCATACCCAACTATCGTAGCATTCTCCTCTGTGACTTGAAACGAAAAAAGATTGGAACTACTCCAGTCCATTGTTTTGGATGCACACACTTTTGATGGCGAAACCCAGAAGCTAAAACACTTTTTTTGTATTTTTAAAAATATTTATTTATTTTCTTTATATTTTTTTCTCTAATATTTAGTTGGGCCGCCTTTAGCTTTGATTACAGCATGTATTCACTGTGGTATCACTTTGATAAGATTATGCAACGTCACATCATTTATTTCCATTCAGAGTTGCATTCATTTTTCACCATCTTGTAGTGATGATGGGGGAGTCGGACCACTGCATAAAGTCATCTCCAGCGCATCCCAAAGATTCTCAATGGGGTTAAGGTCTGGACTCTGTGGTGGCCAATCCATGTGTGACAATTATGTCTCATGCTCCCTGAACCACTCATTCACAATGTGAGCCCGATGAATCCTGGCATTGTCATCTTGGAATATACCCAAGATGTGATGATGGGAGAGTCGGACCACTGCGTAAAGTCTTCTCCAGCACATCCCAAAGATTCAACTGACAGCTTTGTTCCAGATACCACAGCATATACCTTCATAGGTCTATTGGAGTCCATGACGGCAAAAGAGGGAGCTACTTAATAATGGTCATAATGTTATGGCTGATTGG
>NW_017306406.1:435278-446052 GCF_000935625.1 Nanorana parkeri | reverse complement strand
CCCCCCTTTTATATATTTATATATATAAATTTATACGTAAAAAAAAAAAGTGATTGTACAAACTCTTCTGTGAGTAAGTTGTGTAGTTCTGAACATTTATGTAACAAATGTGATTGTTAAGGAAGTTCAAAAAAAGGGTGAGTGAAGATTTACGTGTAATTGCTTAATTAGGTCCAGGTCTGATAAATTAGCGGCAGGAAATTGTACTTTTATTCAGGCAATTTCAAGCACGGAAGTCCAATTTCAGGGTTAATTGTAGTGCATGTTTTTCTTGCTATAATAAACAAGTTGAAGTTTTGTCAGTAGAGAAAAACACTTTAGAGCTTGCAGAGCCTAAATAGTAAACTTTACTTCCTAAAAGGCTGATGCCAGATTCACATTTATTGTTGCCTCACTCATATTGCCTTGCGTACATTAACATGTGTTCTGGTAAGGCAGCCCATGCACTTTCAACTGGGCTGACAATGCAGCACAATGACCCTATATTTTCAGTGCATCATAAAGCAAAGTTGGCTCACATATTTGTACTGGGGTGTGTTGAAATGCCGGTCCATTGTAATGTGTTGGGGATGTGTATTGGGGTGTGTTAAAATGCAGGTCCATTATGGTGCGTTGGGGATTTTGTATCAGAGTGGGTTGAAATGCAAGTCCATTGTGGTGCATTGGGGTGTGTTGAAATGCAGCAGAAAAAATTGACTGGGCTGTCAATGCACCACAAGGAACCTATTAATGCATCTGTGACCGACTCACTGGCACCCCGACTGAGCACCTCCGTCAGTGATATGGCTTCCCAAATGGAACGTATTCCAAACCCTGTTACCATTACCTCAAGAATCAGGCAGCACTCATTTTGAGGTAAGCAGAATGACACAAAAGCCTTTATTAACACAAAGCATTGGAGTTTTATAGGAAGAAGCCCACCCCCTCCGGTCTAGAACAAACCGGTATCCACCACTTTGTAGGAGGCTGCTTTGTCCCAATACACACTTCATGGCACAGAGTCTAACAATGGGCTGATTAGTTTAACAGATAGGTGTGGATGGGGGATGGGAGGATAAACAAAGAGACATACACACAGTGCCTTCCCCAGCGTTAGCAATACACAGCCTGGATTTGTCACAGCATCCGCACTTTTTTATTCCATCCATCATCAAGTCCAGATGTATTGGATTGTGTTGAAATGCAGGTCCACTGTTGTGTGTTGGGGATGTGTATTGAAGTGTGTTGAAATGCAGGTCCATTGTGGTGTGTTGAAATGCAGCAGAAAAAAGTGACTGGGCTGCCAACGCGCCACAATGAACCGATTAATGCACCTACACTTTTTTTTTTTCCGTCCATCATCAAGTCCAGATGGTTTACGCCTGTATATTGGGGTGTGTTAAAATGCAGGTCCATTATGGTGCATTGTGTATTAGGGATGTGTATTAGGGTGTGTTAAAAAACAGGTCCATTATGGTGTGTTGGGGATGTGTATTGGGGAGTGTTTAAATGCAGGTTTATTGTGGTGCATTGGGGATGTGTATTGGGGTGTGTTGAAATGCAGGTCTATTGTGGTGCGTTGGGGATATGTATTGAGGTGTGTTGAAATGCAGGTCTATTGTGGTGCGTTGGAGATGTGTATTGAGGTGTGCTGAAATGCAGGTCCATTATGGTGCGTTGGGGATGTGTATTGTGGTGTGTTGAAATGCAGGTCCTTTGTGGTGCGTTGGGGATGTGTATTTGGATGTGTTGAAATGCAGCAGGACAGCTGGAAATAAATTGACGATGGTTCCAACCATTCTCCATTCTATTCAAAACATAAATAAAAGCTTGAGCTTGAAAGAATATAAAAGAAAAATAAATTCCATAAAACAAAGCTGAATGTTAGGTAGCTGATATATTTTTAAGTTGTACATTAAATGTGATTGCAGTTATATGTTTTAGCTTCAGCTGTAGGATGCACTTTAGTACCATCTTTCTATGGAATGACATAACGGACCTCTAGGTTATGACCCTGTTATGCTTCCTCCGGCAGTATTATTATAATTGCAGTGACTAGCAATCACCCATGTAGCAGTCAGGTAGGCTGCTAATGGTGGCCAATCATTTTTAACATTAACATGCTATAAAAATAGACCTGATGCCAGATAAGATAAGAAGAGAGAGAGAGAGAAAGAGAGAGAGAGAGAGAGAGAGAGAGAGAGAGAGAGAGAAAGAGAGAGAGAGAGAGAGAATGAGAGAGAGAGAGAGAGAGAGAGAGAGAGAGAGAGAATGAGAGAGAGAGAGAGAGAATGAGAATGTAGAGAATGTAGTATTTAAAAAAAAAAAGAGAGGTAGAGAATGTAGAGAGATAAAGAGAGAGAGAAGAGAGAGAGATAGATAAATAATAGAGAGAGAGAGAATGGCAGAGTGAAAGAGGGGGAGAACATCAGTTAGAAAAGAGCAAAAGAAAATTCTATGCAACTGTAGCCGCACGTACAGCAATATCCTTCCTTATGTTTGGAATAATATGAAGAAGTAACAACTCTTTCTGCAGTTGTCTTAACCCTTCATATTTCTGCAATGAAAATATTTTCAATACACAATAAAGATCTATAAAAAAAAGAAAGCAAAATAATAACTAAATAAAAAAAAGATTTATTAGATAGATTTTGTCTAGAAAAAAAAAAGCACATCACATTTAGCACATCGCCTCCATAGTAATTTTTCCCATTTTCCACATGTTAAAGTCTGCATTTGTGACTAGAAATGTACTTAAACCGCTCCCTAAAATGATATATTTGCTGAAAGCAAAGGCCGTGTACAATAAAAAGATAGCCGTTGCAATTTTTTTCATGTGGCACAATATTTGTAAAATTGTTTATTAATTCTAGATTTTCAGGAAAAATACACTAAAATTATTTTTAGTGCACACAAGCACAATTTAATCCCTGCTTCTTCTTTTTTTTTTACAAAATAAAATATGAGGTTGTGTTGAGTAAATAGATGCCAAATACTATTTTAAAACTGCGTGAGTCCATGAAATGGTAAAAAATTAGGGCACCCAAAATGATCAATAAACAATGCTTTAAAAGTCTTTACAGCTCATCAGTTTAGAGTTAACTGTAAACAAGCTTCGGAATTATGTATTTGGTTTGTGTATTACACAATCTGTGTTTACAAACACTTGTACGCCCTACACCCGCGTTTGCGTTCGTGTTTGTACATGGGGTGACGGAGGTGCTCTTTAATTTTGTTTGTTATTTCTGTTTATTTTAATTATAATTTACTGTTTTGTTTCACTTAACTTTACTGCTATCACAAGGGGTCTAAGAAGCTCCCTATGTGATAGCATTGGGCAGGTAGATAAGGGGGCCACCAGATCCAGATATCTGCCCCACTCCCACATGAATGAGTAAGGGGAGATTTCTCAAATGGCAGTTGGAATGTAAACAAAGGGGGGGGGGGGGGTTGCTATTAATGTCATTGACTGACATGTCTATTCACAAAAGGTTGAAAAGTTTGGAGAAGTGAACAATCTAGGCCAAATAGCTGATTTGGAAAAATTCTCCAATTCAGCTTGCTTTCCACTTCGGCTCTGTTGTCCTAGATTGTTCACTTCTCCAAACCCTTCACCCTTTAGTGAATAGCCCTGTAAATATGGCCATGGCCATATTTGGTCAATGATGTCACCAGCATGTCTTTGTATACATTCAGCTGCCATTTAGGGAATCTCCCAGGCAGTAGAAATAGTGTTGTGGGGATACATCATTAGCTGCTAGGACTCTGGTGAGAGTCTTAAGAGTCTTGGATTCTTGGCCCATGGCAAGCTATCACATTTACCAGTGGTAGCTGGTAAATGTAGCACTTCCCCCAGGGGTGAGGTTCAGATCGGCGGCCATGCGAACACCTCACAAAGTTTGTCCATTTGCTGAAAACCAAACAGGCAATGTTTGGACCGAATACTACTTTGCTTCAAACCCAAAGTCTATTCCTAGTCTAGAGCAAGGTTTCCCACAAGCCTATAATTTGTGAGTGGCTCCATTGTAGATATGAGTGTGTGCATGTTATTGTTATGTTTATGGTTGCTACCTTGTGTCCAGATTGGGGGAACTGTGAGCGGTAACTGGCCAGTGTGCTGGTCAATTTCCAAAGAAACACAATGGATGCTGATACCTTGTCATCCCCCCACCCTCATCTGTCTTTCAGAAAGACATTTTTAGAAACTAGCTCCCACTATGTTAGAGATATACCGTCATGATGCAGCTGTAAGTCTAATAACGTTATTTTATTCATAAACGTGTAGAAGAGCTGTAGCTATTTTTAAACCGTAAATTGACACGGCGGATTTGTGTCCTTTGTCACGGAGAACAGTCAATATTCCTGACTAATCAATCTCAGCTGCGTCTCTACATAGCTACTAAGTTTTGCTATTGATTCATGTACACTTCCTCAGGAATTTCTTCATTACATGCTGCAAGACAACACATAGCTCATCTAAACAATGTACCCTCAACTCTCCTGTCTGAGAGTAGAGGAGCTCTTGATACAAATAGGTCTCTTGTTCCGGGATAGGTCCCCTGCCGCCGATAGGAGCTCACGGTTCACACGCTATATGTTTGTCTGTCCGCACAGTCAACTAATGAAGCCAATATTTCTCATGATCCCATATTCTCTATATGAATGCTATGTGCACAGGAATAAATCTTTAACAGTTGTTGGGGCTGAAAGTATAGATTCTTGGTAACATAATTTGAAGTTGTAATGTGATATGATAAGTTTGTAGGAAGTGTGCTTTCTACGTGAAACACATTGGAATGGATGCATTCATCTTAGAGATTAATTCATAATGAACAATATACTCTTCCAAGTTTTTCCCCATCTTGTTCCCTGGGTTTGGATCCTTTCTATATTTGAAAACAATGGCCCTTTTAAGAGACCTAACAAAAATTAAAGGTGGGGTCCAGAAAAAAAAGTATTTAAAATGCTTGACCAATTTACTAGAGGATTTAAGTCTTGGGTTAGTGTAACCCAGACAAATTCAAAGTGTGTCACAAGGACAGAACAACATGCCAGACTTTAAAGACTCATTCACAAAACAAATGTTGCACTGCGATCTGTTTTTTAGCGGATGGTAATGCAAGGGCACCAAAAAATGTACGGGGGTGAATGGGACCAGTTCACACCACTGCAATCCATTGTTGTTGGAACTTCTTGCACAGTCTCACAGAGAAACACAAGCACACAGTCTGATATGAATGCTGCACATGGCTTGGCTAAAACAGGAAGTTCCAATTATGGGCCCAGTCACAGTCCAGTTATAGCGCGGTTACAGCCTAAAAAAAAGAGCACAAGATACAGCAACAGAAAGAGACTACAGCAACTAGAAGAACATGGCTAGTACCAACAATTGTGTTCTGTTGCAGTGCAATGAAAAAAAGTAGCGCATGCTCTACTCTTTTTCAACGTAACCAAACAAAAACAGATGTAATCACAATGGAACGGGAGAAAAACCAAAAACTTAGATTTTAGTCCACTTAGGACATGTTGACTAAAATAAAGATTGGCAAGAAAGAGAATAAAAAAAACCCACAAAGGAACAGAATGGAAGTCAACGAAGGTAGAGATTTCAAGTGAACGGTTGACTTGCAATTTCCTTCCGATTTTGGTGTGAACAGGTCCTAAGGCCTCATTCACACCGTATATGTGTTTTTCAGCATTTGTCAATGGATGCCAACAGAAGGCAACTACAAAAAATGTATGGGTGTGAATGGGACTAGTTCACACCACTGTGATCTGTTGCAATACATTGCAATGCAATGGAAAAAACAAACACGTAAAGCAACATGTCAAAAATGGATGTCAACACATTGGAACAGAACAAAGTAAAAAAAAAAGATTAAAAAAGTTTGTCCACTTAGGACATGTTAAGTAAAATAAAGATTGGCAAAAAATAATAATAAAAAGAAAAATGCAATAGAGCGCAAAGGCAGTCAATGGAGGTTGAAATTGCAAGTCAACTGACCTCCGTTCACTTACATTTTCAGTGTGATTTTGGTATTGATGAGCCCCAAAGCTCTGTTCATGCCTCACGACTACAAAATGCTCAACACAAAGAATTCCATTTTTTTCTATGGATCCTGCTCACTGAGCCTTAGCGCTCTGTTGCTTGTAGCAAAATGCCTATAGCTTGAAAAAGTGCACAAGCTTCTTTTCAGGAACATTGGAGCCTTTTTGTCCCCATAGACTTCAGTGGAATCATCTTAAAATGCACATCACATGCGGGTTTTGAGTGGTTTTTTTAGCTTCTTTTGGGCATTTTTGCATGATATCACAGATGCTATCGCTTTCCATTGGGCCAAATAGAAAACAGCTTGAAGCTGAACGTCTGCAACATGCTCAAACACGCTTCAAAAACACATGTATACATGCATAAAAAGACTGACTTTTGTTTTTTTTTAAATGGCTGAAAACGCCAACACCTAGTTGTAAACAGGGCCTAATGTACCACAACAATACTCAATTGTCAATATAATCCATTTTATTCCATAATGATAAAATATTTCATTCAAAACACCAATTCCTTTTCTAATATATGTTTACAATTTCTCTTGGGGGTCTCTGAAGGACCTCGATCTAACACTGGAACAACTGTATGATGATCAACACCACATTCAACATCATATTCACCGATTTACATATGATAAACGTAACCTGAAGTTTGTTTTACAACCAATGCTGATACTTCCATTGAGATGAGGATAACTCAATGCGTTTTACAGGACCGCATCTCCTCTGTTTAATCAGGACGCCCTCAGGAACTTATTTAAAATAGCATCCTATTATAATCATGGACCTTCATTAGAGGGGGCACCCAGGAGGAACCAATCATCCCCCCCATATACACATAGCTGACAAATATGTTTTATGATCTTGTAACTCCTGGGACAATGGCACTCCCAGTCTTATGTCCCAACCTATAACAGGGCCCAGTGGAGTCCACACAAGCATGCTTACTTGCAGCGTTTTTCCTTTCCACAAACTATTTTTTTACTTGCGTGCCTTTGAACTTGTTAGGAAATTGGACCGCTCCAGGAAGAGTCAACTTGCTAGCATAGCCCCCTAGCACATCATAGCCCTCTACTTTTTTGGGAGTATCTAATTATAGTCTCTGCTGGTCCAGCTGCTCACTCTCCTCACTGATTTTATGTAGCTGTTGGGGAAGATATACTAGTAGAAGGTCGCTTGAGTGACAGCTCTTAGTCTTGTTCCTGACAAAGTATTGTCAGGAAGAGGAGGATAAGTATTTTTTTTACCTAATAGTCAGCTTTAAAGAACCTTGGAGCCAGCTAGCTGTTAGAGCGTTTCCTCCAGCCAGCAATTTTCTCCTCCATTGCAGCAATGGTATGTCCTTTGACGTCCTCACATCCAATACACTGTGTATTGGCCGTGATGACTCACGGGACCTTAGACCACTGGAGCGGAGGGAAGAGAGGTTCCATGGACCGAAAAAAAGTATAACTTTTTTTATTTTTACACCTAGACAAAAGCAAGCACTTAACCCTTTCAGTGCAGGGGTAGCCCCACTGCAAGCGTTAGGAATTTTTGTTTCCCAGAGTTCATCTTTAATAATCTTGATTTCATCCAGTTCATGAAAGGAGATTAACTGCCTTTTGATCAATGTTCCTTGTTCAGACCAATGCCCCCCTTTCTGACTGATCTCTTCTCAGCCAATGCCCCCCTTTCTAACTGACCCCCATCCCAGCCAATGCCCCCCTTTCTAACTGATCCCTTCCCAGCCAATGCCCCCCTTTCTAACTGATCTCCTTCCAGCCAATGACCCCCGTTCTAACAGATACCTTCTCAGCCAATGCCCCCCTTTCTAACTGATCCCCAGCCAGCCAATGCTCCCCTTTCTAGCTGATCCCCTCCCAGCCAATGCCCCCCATTCTAACTGATCCCTTCTCAGCCAATGCCACCCTTTCTAACTGATCCCCTGCCAGCCAATGCCCCCCTTTCTAACTGATCACTTTCCAGCCCCTTTCTGAATTTCCCATTTCAACCAATGTCCCCGATAGAGGACAATGCCCTCCCGAACAATGCATCCTCCCCCACAGTGCACCTTTCAATAAAATGATGCACAGAACTTTACACTATGTTGTGGATACTAACAAAGAGAAGTAATAGAAAGCCATGCGCCCACATGGCAATGATAGGCACGGTCACCGATATCGTCAGACAGCAGAACAGGTTGACTTTTGCTGCAGAATGTATTTTTACTCTTCCCTTCACTTTGTCACAGTTCTAGAATACAAAAAAAGAAATTCGGCTCACAGCTGAACACTTTTATTGTGGGAATGAAATGTATGTTATTGATTTTCCTGAGAGCTAAGCCGCTGTTTCCGTTTTCTGTGATCCTCTCCTCATATTTCTCTGTTCTTCACCTAATTACTGCTAAGACGTTGATGGTGCCTTTTATCATTCAGGGAACAATGTAAGAAATAATAAATAAATTATTACATTTGTGTCCAGTTTACTATAGTTCACCATATTTAACCTTCAAGATTTACACCAAGATGTAAGAACAACATTGTTTTAAAGCTCAGCTCCAGACAAACAGCTAAATACACTGACGAAATACAGAGAATGCTGTAGCTGCAAAATAATTTTTTTTACGTCAATCCAGTCCTTACAATTACAAAGCTCTGTCTGGTAGGACAGTCTAGCGCAGGGGTGCCCACAAGGTCGATCGCGATCTACCAGTCGATCGCGTATCGATCACTGGTAGATCGCCATGTCCTCTCCTCCCGCCGCTTCTCTGGATCCCCGCTGCTCTCCCCAGCGGGGATCCGAGAAGAAGTGAAGGAACCGGTGGCAGGGGAGGGTGGAGGACGGAGGTCGGATCCCCCGCTGCCTCTGCCCGGGAGAGTAGGGGGATGCAGAGGAGAAGCTGAGCCCATTTGTGCATGGCCGAGCGGCAGAGGATCGGTACATGTCAGTAGTATGTACGAATCCTCTGTGCAGGACAATGGCACCGCAGCCAGGCTCCTCAGGCAGGCCCCTCGCCCACAGTGCGATCGCCTGCATTAGTGCCTGTGTTCCAGTCCAGTGCGATCCGCCAAAATGCTGCGAGCACTATTTTTGCAGATCGCACTGGACCGGAATGCAGGCACTAATGTGCCTGCGTTCTGAGTGCGGGCGATCGCAATGTGGGCGATGCCATTGACTTCAAAACAGCTCCACACCCCCTCCCGCACCTGAACGCAGGGAGTCGGCCGGCTTACATTCAAGTGCACCCTACATGTCCCGGCGTCCTGTCCTCCAGTGGTGCTCGTGTGGCCGACGTTGCACATGGGGTGTCCTGCACCTTTCCATCTGCAGCGTCTGACACATTCAGCCGGCAGCCACACGAGCACCACGGGAGCATAGCCGTAGCCAGCTCCTTTTGCGCCTGAGGCAAGAAAAAAAACAATGTTTTTTTATTTCTTTTTTACTATTTTTTTATTTTATTTTCATTATTTATTTTTCTTAAAATTTTCGTAATTTTTTTTTTAACTCTTGGGGGCGCTTCAGAGCCACTGTGACAGAACGGACGAGCAGTGAGGGGAGAGAGAGGCGCCGGCTGTCAGATCCTGGCCGAGCGTCTCTCTCTCTCTCTCTCCTCACCGCTCTTCATTAGTTCTGTGACAGCGGCTCCGTCCTCCGCCCTCCCCCGCCGCCGGTTCCTTCACTTCTTCTCGGATCCCCGCTGGGGAGAGCAGCGGGGATCCAGAGAAGCGGCGGGAGGAGAGGTCATGGCGATCTACCAGTGATCGCTACGCGATCGACTGGTAGAGCGCGATCGACCTTGTGGGCACCCCTGTTCTAATTCATAGCAGAAAGTACATCTCTTTCTCTCTTTCTTTCTCTCTCTATCACTCTCCCTCTCTCTCTATCGCTCTCTCTTTCTCTCTATCACCCTCATATCTATCTACCTCTCTCTCACACAACTTTGTGGTCTCTTATTTTCATAGGAGGAAAGCTGGAAAAAATACATCAAAGCTGTTTAGTTTGTTGATTTTTTTTCCCATAAACATTTTTTGTTGAAGCTCTTTATTTTCTTTTGTTCTTTTTTTTTTGTTGCCAATGATTTTCAATACTGAATTCGATCTTGTGTCTTTTCATGTCCAACCTTTGTAAACTGGGAAATGCAGGCAGAGTGAAGCGAAATTAAGCGAAATATAAAACCTTTTTTTTTTTTTTTTAATATGGCCACTTTGATTAGATTGTTTACACAACTCAGCCTGTGTCTAATGCATTCTTCCCGCCAATGGAGCGTGAAGATCAAGACGTAGTATACACTGGCTGGAATGCCCATCAGACAGAAGTGGGAAAGGTTTGGGTGAACTGTACTTGATCACATGGTATAGATCATATCGCCTTATCTCAGTGAACCAGGCTTTGCTGTTCCAGTTCCCCTTGTAAAGAGCTGTGTTTACCCAAATCACGGTTAGGCGCTGATATAATATTTTCTTCCACTTGTGCTTTTCAGAAAGTAATTTCAATGTTAGTCAAAGGAAAAGACACTTTAAACAGACAGCAGGAGATGAACTTATCAGTTCCGTGGGATGTAGAACATGACAGATTTTGCTATATTGTTACTCCTCAGTTTAATGCACAGAAAGTACTCTGGAAAATGTTTTTTTACTGTAGCAAATGAAATGAAACAAAATATAATAAAAAAAAGTTAAAACAATGTAACGGCAGATAAAATTAGCATGAAATGAGATGAAATATAATTGGGGGGGGGGGGGGGGCTCTAAGCGGGCAAAGGACC